>NC_141689.1:1812562270-1812834770 GCF_964263255.1 Lissotriton vulgaris | reverse complement strand
AGAACCTGGCTATATGCAAATCAGTCTGTCCCTGGCCTGAAATGCCAGAAACCGGTCCCCGGAAGCTTGTTTCCTTCCCAGTATAAGAATTGGCTTGGTAGTTTGGTCTGCCCTGTTCCCATGATGCACTGGGCCAGGGTCAGACTAATTTGCATGTAGCCAGGTTCTGAGCTGGGATGGTGCAGTGAGCTAAAAAACGGTGATGGATCAAGCCCTGATCTTTGTACTGGGTAAGAGTGGTCTGCTTAATTCAAACACTCTGTTCATCACCACCACCTTTTCTGAATCGTTCCTTGGATGTGGAAGCCGTTTCTCAGGCTCCCTCTCCGGAATCGAACCCGGATTCCCAGTTACCCGTGGTCACCATGGTAGGCACAGAAAGTACCATCGAAAGTTGATAGGGCAGACATCCGAATGTATCGTCGCCGTCACGGGGACGTGCGTTATCTAGAGTCACCAAAGCGGCCGGGCGAGCCCGGATTGGTCCTGGTCTGATAAATGCACGCATCCCGGGAGGTCAGCGCTCGTCGGCATGTATTAGCTCTAGAATTATCACAGTTATCCAAGTAACAGATGGAGCGATCAAAGGAACCATAACTGATACTGCTCTGCGAACCTGCTAATCTGGACGGCGTAGCTGTGTGCTGAAGACCCCCTTCTTCGAACCCACGCCTTGCTGAACCCGCTCCGCGGGTCCCGCTTCGGATCCCTTCACACCCCTGGACTTTGCAGTGGGGTCTGTGCGAGGCAGCAGGGCTGCGAGCGTTACACCGGACTCACTTTCCCAGGAGTCCCGGTGTCAGTGGCCGAGTCACCTGGCCCCGCTCTCCCTGACCGCCCCGCCCCACCCCACCTCCATCACCTGAAAAGGGGCGAGCACTCACCGTTCTGTGGGATACTGCTCTGCGAACCTGCTAATCTGGACGGCGTAGCTGTGTGCTGAAGACTCCCTTCTTCGAACCCACGCCTTGCGGAACCCGCTCCGCGGGTCCCGCTTCGGATCCCTTCACACCCCTGGACTTTGCAGTGGGGTCTGTGCGAGGCAGCAGGGCTGCGAGCGTTACACCGGACTCACTTTCCCAGGAGTCCCGGTGTCAGTGGCCGAGTCACCTGGCCCCGCTCTCCCTGACCGCCCGCCCCACCTCCATCACCTGAAAAGGGGCGAGGACTCACCGTTCTGTGGGATACTGCTCTGCGAACCTGCTAATCTGGACGGCGTAGCTGTGTGCTGAAGACTCCCTTCTTCGAACCCACGCCTTGCGGAACCCGCTCCGCGGGTCCCGCTTCGGATCCCTTCACACCCCTGGACTTTGCAGTGGGGTCTGTGCGAGGCAGCAGGGCTGCGAGCGTTACACCGGACTCACTTTCCCAGGAGTCCCGGTGTCAGTGGCCGAGTCACCTGGCCCCGCTCTCCCTGACCGCCCCGTCCCACCTCCATCACCTGAAAAGGGGCAAGGACTCACCGTTCTGTGGGATACTGCTCTGCGAACCTGCTAATCTGGACGGCGTAGCTGTGTGCTGAAGACCCCCTTCTTCGAACCCACGCCTTGCGGAACCCGCTCCGCGGGTCCCGCTTCGGATCCCTTCACACCCCTGGACTTTGCAGTGGGGTCTGTGCGAGGCAGCAGGGCTGCGAGCGTTACACCGGACTCACTTTCCCAGGAGTCCCGGTGTCAGTGGCCGAGTCACCTGGCCCCGCTCTCCCTGACCGCCCCGCCCCACCTCCATTTTTTTTTTTTTTTAACATCATTTTTATTGCATCACCAATATAATTGTACAGACAAGATAATCAAAAATTACAGTTTCTCTGTGTACAAGGAATGTTATTGTTCATTGCGTTCTTGTGCGGGAGGCCCACCCCTTTCTCAGGTACGGGTAGCCTCTGTCCATGAGTATTTCTCGTACCACTTTACACTGTCTGACATTAGTTGTACTAAAATATCGCTGGGTTGCTTTTGTGATTTTCACCCCTCCCCCACCCCATAATTTTCGTTCCCCAACAGCCCGCCAATTCCCGCTTCCTTCCCTCCCCCCCCCGTGGTCGCGCTGCGCTGATTCATCGGTGTAAGAACGTCTGTTGTGATGCAGGAAGTACAAACTTTCGCTAAGGTGTGCCCCCCGGTGTGGTGACAGGGTCTGCTACATCCAGCTCCTCCTCGCCCTCCTGCTCCTCATCATCTATGTCACGGAGCGCCTGTACCATCAGTTCCCACGCAGTTGCCCTCTCCAAAGCCTTTTCGTCATTTGTCCTCCAGGCCATCTGGTACCTCAGGGTGCTCTCACATGCCGCCCACCTCAGGCATTCCCCATACCACCTTTTATATGCGGGCCCCACCCTCGATTTCCAATTCCTCGTTATCTCCTGCTTAGCCAGAATGAGCCCCAAGTCTATAAATTTGCTGGTAGTCTTGTTTCTAGGCGTGTGCGGGAACCAATGGAGGATGCCCACCGCTTTCGTGTACTGGATGTCTCTGTCTGTGGCACTGTTGAGGGCCCGCCCAACTTCCTGCCAGTAGTCTCCCAGAGATGGGCAATCCCATAACATGTGACCCAGGTCCGCCCCAACCGTATTGCATCTGGGGCAAGCAGCGTTTTCTATCCCAAAATATTGTTGTATTTTCCCCGGTGTGAGATATGCCCTGTGAACGATGTAGAAGTGGATTAACTGGAACCTGGCATTTCTCGAGCTCTTCCGTGCCCGCCTCAGTAGTTGGCCCCAGGTCGTGTCAGGGATCTCTAATTGAAGGTCCAGCTCCCACTTGGCCTTCAGAGCTGTCAGTGGCTGTAAGGCCTCCCTCTGTATCCTGGAGTACAGGCAGGTGACAGCCTTAAAAGTCCCCACGGCCATCATCGTGTATTGACATGCCATGGAGATGCCCGGCTCCTGCAACCCTTCCCCCCAATGAGCCTGCATAGCGCCCGTGACCGCTGCGTGCAACAAGTAGTCGCCCCTCGGCAGGTCGAACCGCTCCTGCAATTCCTGAAACGGCAGCAGTACCCCCACCCTCATACAGATCGCCCAACATTTGTATTCCCGCTTCCTCCCAGCCCAGCAATCGCGACCAGTCCCCTCCATGTGGGAGGGCCGTAACCATCCCCAACGGGATTTCAGGGGCATACATAAGGCGGACTCCCGCCCGCTTACGGGCGCGGTCCCAGCAGAGTCGGAACGTCTGCTCCTCGACCGTCAGATCTCCTACCCGAAGTTTCTGGTGTAATGTGATGTACGCCAGCACATGTCGCGGGGTGCCTTCTATTCTCGCGTCCTCAGGGCCTCTATACACTCTTGCTACCTCCTGAGTGAAAATCTGCAGCTGCGCGGCCAGATAATACCCCTCAAAATCTGGCACAGCCAATCCTCCTTCATCCTTGGGGCGTTGCAGAGTATCGAGCGCTATGCGCCTCCTTCCCGTGCCCCATAAGAACGCTATGACCAGAGATCTCAGGCGCTTAAAAATAGAACTCGGGACCCACACCGGGAGCGTCCTAAAATAGTACAAAAGCCTGGGCAGGGCCACCATTTTGAGCAGGGAGATCCTACCAGCCAGGGATAGCGGCAGGGTAGACCAGAAGTCCATGTTCCCCCGTAAGGCATTAATGCAACGGGTGATGTTACCCTCCAGCAAGTCAGCTGGGGTATGATAGACATAGACTCCCAAATAATGCAGACAGCGCGGTTCCCACCGGAGTTCCTGCGCGGTGAGTGGACACGGTTCTCCTGACCTCAGGGGGAATAAGCAGGACTTAGGCCAGTTGACCCTCAGGCCCGATAGCCGGCCAAACCGCCCTAGTAACCGCCGTGCCCCCTCTAGCTCGGAGCCCGCGTTAGCCAGAAACATCAGCAGGTCATCTGCGTATAAAGAAATGAAATGTGGCCTGCCCCTAAATGATAAACCGGCGTAGTGGCGACCCAGTCTGGCCTCTACAGCGAAAGGTTCCATCGCTAGGGCAAAAAGGAGCGGAGATAGGGAACACCCCTGTCTGGTGCCACGCTTAACCGGGTATTGCCTCGAGATCAGAGCACCCACTCGGACTCTCGCTACCGCATCAGTGTACAGGACCTTGGTCCAGTTTATGTATCCGTCCCCCAGCCCGAAGCGTCGCATCACCTCATACAAGTACCCCCATTCAAGGCTGTTGAAGGCCTTCTCTATGTCAATAGAAAGGACAAATGGAGAGACGGCGCCCGGCCAGTCCGCCCCCATCAGTCTCGTAAGTCTGCGAATACTGTGGGTAGTGTTGCGCGTCGGGATAAAACCGCATTGGTCCTTATGAACAAGGCCAGTCATATGCATCAGTAGTCTGTTGGCAAGAATCTTACTCAGGATCTTGTAGTCCGTCGTCAACATGGACAACGGGCGGTACGAGGATAAAGCCGCTCCCTCTCTGCCCGGTTTTAAAAGCGGGATCATGAGGGCTTCACACATGGAGCCCGGGAGCCGACCCCTTTCTTGCGCTTCATTGTAGACCTCTCGCAGCCGGGGAGCAAGGTACTCTAGATATTTACTATAAAACTCTATCGGGAGTCCGTCGAGTCCCGGGGTCTTATTTCTAGCCATTTGCTTTACTGCACATCCTATCTCTCCGAGCGTTATGGGCCGACCCAGCTCCTCTGCCTCTGAATCTTCCAACCTCGGCAGTTGTAAGCCGTCCAAGAACTCTCCTAGCTCTTCTGTCCCCCCTGTTTCACCACTTTCATAGAGACCCTCATAATAAGCCCGAAACTTATTCAGGATCCCGGGTTGGGTATGGCAGGGCTCCTCCCCTGTCTCTTGGATCATCATGATCGGCATACCCCTCCTGACTGGGTTAGCGAGCCACGCCAACATAGACCCCGCCTTATCGCCTTCCGTGTGCGCCCTCGTCATGTACGCCTTATGATCAAAGCAACGCAGCCGCTCCAGTTCCACAGCCAGCCCCTCCCTGGCCCCACCAAGCCCCTCCTGCCACTCAGGGTGATTCGGGCGACTCTTCTCCAGTTCTCTTAACCGCGTTTCGGCCTTATCTAAATCATCTAACAAAGTCTTGCGAGCCCCAGCCGTGTGTCCTATACAGTGCCCCCGCACCACCACCTTAAACGCGTCCCACTCTACCGCCCTCGTGGAGGCCGTGCCGTTGTTCTCATCAAAGTAGCTCTCAATACGGTCTCCCAGGGCCTCCCTGAACAACAAGTCATCCAGGGTGTCGGGTTGCAGGCGCCATGTTGGTACGCAGTTAGCAGTCACCATCCAGTTCAGGGATAGCAACAAAGGGTTGTGGTCTGATATCGTCCGAGCCAAGTATTCCGCCCCTCCCACCGCAGAAAGCACGCATGATGAACACAGAAACGCGTCCAGCCTAACGTGTAGATCATGCAGGTGCGAGTGAAAGGAGTAGTCCCTAGTAGTGGGGTGTAACGCCCTCCATGCATCTGTGAGGGCCCAGCTCTCCTGCCACTCCAGCCTGCGCTTGGCTACTCTATGCGCTGGGGACGCGTGCAGTGGGGGATGGGACCTATCCAATACCACATCCTCAACCGAGTTGAAATCCCCCCCCAGGAGTACCGGCCCCGCCAAATAACCCGCCAGTTTACCCGAGAGTGTAGACAAAAATGCGGGCAGATCCACATTGGGAGCGTACACACTGCAGAGAGATACCACCCTGCCTTTCAGCCTCCCCTCCACTGCCACATACCTGCCCTCAGGGTCCACCAATGTTTTTGTAACCTGGAAGGGAACCCCCGCCCGTATCCAAATCAGTGCCCCCCTCGCAAAAACTGAGAACGTCGTATTAAACAGCTGCCCCCTCCAACGCCTCTGCAGTGCAATCCCTTCTTGTTTATTGAGATGTGTTTCTTGCAGGAACGCTATGTGAACCCCCCTGCGCTTGAGGTATGCCTGAACTTTATGCCTGCGTGCCATAGACTGCATACCCCGCACATTCCAGGACACACATTTCAACGCCCCGGTACTAGCCATTCCCCTTCACACAACCAGACCGAACAATACATATCATTGACCTCGCTCTCTCCGCGACCACGGACCAACCCACCCTCCCACTCCAAACAGGAAGCCAAACCCCCCCAACAACAACTACCCCCCGAGCAACCCCAACTGCTCTCGACTCCCACCCCCCCAGGACAGGCCCCCCCGCAACTGGAAGTACCCCCATCCAAACCAACACTCCCAACCACCCCTCAAAGAAAGGCAGCAATGGTCGCAGTCTCCACTGCGATGACCTTAAGGGCCAGTAGGGCGTGGTACGATGCGAAAGGTTCGTGAAAGCAAATCAACCCCGCACACTCCGCCCCACAATCCCCACATCATAGCGCCCGAAACCTCAAGTAGCAGTGCTCCACTGCCGCGGGCCCAGCGCCCCGGTGTCCAACCAGCGAGTCCACTCCATTAGTCCAGATTAACACGCCTCAAGTATCTCTCCCGAAGTCTGCGGCGTCACGATAGGGCCCCGGGCTCCACCAAATTCCGAGAGTCCCGTCTCCGAGCCCGTGCCCGGGTCCTCCGAGTCCGTGCCCTTCCCGGACTGACTTCTGGTAGACTTGGATAAGTACGCCACTGCTTGTAGGGCCGCTTGCCTCTCCGCCTCCTTCTGTGACACCGAAGGTTTGCCGGTCCTCCTGCGGTTCTTCCTGATCCGTTGAGATTTCCTGATCGGTTGTGTCACCTTAGCCTCCTCCTCCCTGGCCTTGGCACCATCCGTTCCCGCTTTATAAGTGTCCCACCAGGCCCAAGCGTCCGCCGAGGACGTGAAGAAGAGTGTCTGTTCATCTACCACCACTCTCAGCTTCGCTGGGAATAACAGGGAGTACTTGATGCCTTCATCCCGGAGCTCCCGCTTAAGGGACAGGAAGTTCGCCCTGAGCCTCTGCGTCTCAAACGTATAGTCCGGGAACATTGTGACCCTGTTGTTGTCCACCTGAAAGGGTCCCGCTTCTCTCGCCCTTTGCAAAAGCCAGTCTCTGTCCCGGTAATGGAGCAGCTTGAACACCACTGGGCGAGGCGGGAGGCCCGGGGCCGGCGGGCGCGCCGGAACCCTATGCGCTCGCTCAAGGGAGAAGAAGGGGGACAGTCCCTCCGGTGCCACCTCCGTTCTCAACCAATTATCGAGATAGCCCACCATATCGTCACCTTCAATTTTTTCCGGCAGGCCTTCGAGGCGCACGTTGTTGCGCCTATTCCGGTTTTCCGCGTCCTCGGCCCTCCGCTCCAGTACCTTCAAACGATCCATCACCTCCGTCATCTGCGCCTTCACCGCTGCATGGCTCGGGGCCAATTCCTGAACCGTGATCTCCACGGATTTCACTCTGTCCTTGAGCTTATCGTGGTCAGCTTTGAGGAGGCCCAAGCCCGTCGCCACCTGGGCTATGTCCTGCTGCAAGGCGTCTTTAGTGGTGGCGATGGCCTCCAGGATCCGGTCCTGCATCCGTTGTAGCGCCGACTGGTCACGATCCGCTCCCTCCGCAGCTTCTGTATCGGTCGCACCATCTCCCTTCCCTTTCGGCTTCCCCATCTGGGCCGGTATGAGCGGTGGCCTCCAAAGCCGTCGCCGGGCTTTGCCCAAGGAAGGTCCTCTCGCAGCAGCAGCAGAAAAGGCCTGCCGCGTTTCGCGCCTGGGGCACCGCTCTAGTCTCCGGATCCAAGGCTGCTTCTAGGGAGCAGGGTTTCGATCGCCTGCTAGTCCAGCTGGCGCCAGTCGTGCTCAGAGGCCCGGGGCCATCGTCACTGGGCCGTCGCCATGTTGTCGCCGCCGCCACCAAGGGTTCGGATCCCAACCACCGCCGGTGGCGCTCTAGAGGTCCACTCTTACACCCCGAGTGAGGCGCGATGCAGCCGCTAACACCTCCTATCTGTGGAAGTAGCAATCCTTAATGTGTCTCCGGGCCAGCGACTCCGTCGTCCCTGTGCCTCATGCCACTGCCGCCATTTTAGGTCGATGATTTCACACCTGAGTTCAGTTTTCAGAGTCAAATATCGGGCTTGGGATGGCCCCGAGTCGTCCGCCGTCGGCGCCGGACCCTCCGTGGCACCGTCCAGTGTCGGATTATATCGATTTCGTCGGGGTTCGATCAGATATTCAGGATATTTTCCGGGATCGGGCGCGGAGCTCCGAGCTCACGCTGCCTACCTCCTCGGCATCCAAGCCACGCCCCCCCCCCCGCCCCACCTCCATCACCTGAAAAGGGGCGAGGACTCACCGTTCTGTGGGATACTGCTCTGCGAACCTGCTAATCTGGACGGCGTAGCTGTGTGCTGAAGACTCCCTTCTTCGAACCCACGCCTTGCGGAACCCGCTCCGCGGGTCCCGCTTCGGATCCCTTCACACCCCTGGACTTTGCAGTGGGGTCTGTGCGAGGCAGCAGGGCTGCGAGCGTTACACCGGACTCACTTTCCCAGGGGTCCCGGTGTCAGTGGCCGAGTCACCTGGCCCCGCTCTCCCTGACCGCCCCGCCCCACCTCCATCACCTGAAAAGGGGCGAGGACTCACCGTTCTGTGGGATACTGCTCTGCGAACCTGCTAATCTGGACGGCGTAGCTGTGTGCTGAAGACTCCCTTCTTCCAACCCACGCCTTGCGGAACCCGCTCCGCGGGTCCCGCTTCGGATCCCTTCACACCCCTGGATTTTGCAGTGGGGTCTGTGCGAGGCAGCAGGGCTGCGAGCGTTACACCGAACTCACTTTCCCAGGAGTCCCGGTGTCAGTGGCCGAGTCACCTGGCCCGCTCTCCCTGACCGCCCCGCCCCACCTCCATCACCTGAAAAGGGGCGAGGACTCACCGTTCTGTGGGATACTGCTCTGCGAACCTGCTAATCTGGACGGCGTAGCTGTGTGCTGAAGACTCCCTTCTTCGAATCCACGCCTTGCGGAACCCGCTCCGCGGGTCCCGCTTCGGATCCCTTCACACCCCTGGACTTTGCAGTGGGGTCTGTGCGAGGCAGCAGGGCTGCGAGCGTTACACCGGACTCACTTTCCCAGGAGTCCCGGTGTCAGTGGCCGAGTCACCTGGCCCCGCTCTCCCTGACCGCCCCGTCCCACCTCCATCACCTGAAAAGGGGCGAGGACTCACCGTTCTGTGGGATACTGCTCTGCGAACCTGCTAATCTGGACGGCGTAGCTGTGTGCTGAAGACCCCCTTCTTCGAACCCACACCTTGCGGAACCCGCTCCGCGGGTCCCGCTTCGGATCCCTTCACACCCCTGGACTTTGCAGTGGGGTCTGTGCGAGGCAGCAGGGCTGCGAGCGTTACACCGGACTCACTTTCCCAGGAGTCCCGGTGTCAGTGGCCGAGTCACCTGGCCCCGCTCTCCCTGACCGCCCCGCCCCACCTCCATCACCTGAAAAGGGGCGAGGACTCACCGTTCTGTGGGATACTGCTCTGCGAACCTGCTAATCTGGACGGCGTAGCTGTGTGCTGAAGACTCCCTTCTTCGAACCCACGCCTTGCGGAACCCGCTCCGCGGGTCCCGCTTCGGATCCCTTCACACCCCTGGACTTTGCAGTGGGGTCTGTGCGAGGCAGCAGGGCTGCGAGCGTTACACCGGACTCACTTTCCCAGGAGTCCCGGTGTCAGTGGCCGAGTCACCTGGCCCCGCTCTCCCTGACCGCCCCGCCCCACCTTCATCACCTCCATTCATTGGACCAAGACATACAAATAGTGGTGTGCTACGCTGCGCGGGAGCGCGCGGGAGCGACCGGGGCAAAGACCGGGCAAAGAGCAGGCCGTTTGAGGCCGTTCGAGTACGGCAGAGTCCGGCCTAGGCCCACTCCCCCTGGACGTCTAGAAAACCACCTAAAATGCCATTAAGATCAGGGAAGGAACGTACTGTTCAAATTAACACATCCAATGGCGTCATTTCTGGTCCCCTGGACGCTTTTATCACACAGGCCACTGGTATCTTAGAAAAGGAAATTGCCATGGTTGAGAAAAGGCTGTCAATAGACCTAATCAGTGGGAAACGATCCTCACTGGGGGCTTTAGCTACATCTATCTCCCCTGCACCCTCTGTACCCCATGCTGCCTTCAATTGTGTCCATACTACCTCTACGGACGCAATAGTCCATATAGAAAATGTTGGGGGTAGCCAGACAACAAGGGACAAAATAAAGGAAGAAAGGAATAGTATTAACTACTCCAAAGATACACAGGGGGTTGGGATGGAGGATAATGACTCCGTGATTAGTGAGGAGAAGGATCTTAGCCAGTTATCCGGAACTCCTCTCCTCAATCAGTCCAATATTTCTAATCCTGTTGAAAAGGTTAATCCTCCTATATCCAACTCTGGCCCCAATACTAAAAAGAGAAAACGGGATTCTAGATTGTCAGGGGAAAAAAATCTGAAACCCAACGAAGTAAATAGAGTTCAAGGGGAATGGTGTTAGGGGTCCGAGCCTCATCCAAACTCGCTAAAACCCTCTGTGCCTAACAATATGTTATGCCCCTCACTCTTGGCTTTGGGTTCCTCGACCACATGTCCCATGTGCCTCAATAGCGATGAGGCTTTGCTGGCAAAAATGGAGGCCATGTTTAAAACACTACTCTTACCAGTCCTGGAGCGGACTAGGCTCATGACCTCTAAAATCGATAGCATGGAGGATTTGATCCAATCAAACCATACGATGCTACAAGTATTATGTGGCTCTAATAATAAGTGTACTGTTAACATACCAGCACCAAGTAAGGCACCCAGTAAGGTTACTAGTAAGAATATGGAAAACGACAAAAATTTCTCTAATAAAATAACAGGAATGAATAACACCACATCTAAGGGGGAACAAAAAAACTAATACTACCTTTACCACCTCTTCCAAATCAGGAGCTAGCTCTCAGACTCAGGTACTAAAGCCCCAAACGAAAACAGAGGTTAAACAAAATATGGTTGGGCGTCAAAACATGGGTCCCCAAATACAACCTAATTCAAATCGTCCTTCCCCAAGTACTTCAAGAACCCAAAATACTGCTTCCACCAATCACAGGGAGGGGGGGCGTAAAAGGCCAAATATTCCCAGTGTTGATCTTCCACCCGAAGCCGCCTTACACACCATCGTTCTGACAGGCGTAGCACCATTAAAACCAGGTTCAAGGGAATCCTATGGTGACCTTCGCAACAAAGTCACTTTTTGGCTAAACAAAAATCGCCCGCTACCCCCCTCCACCCCCACGGAGATATTGTATGTGAGGAGAGTAGATTGGGTTGGGCCGGAGGCAAAAGATCTAGAAGGAGACTGTATCCTTATATCATTCAAAGACTCATGGGTGGTAGATGCTATTAAACGAGAACCTAGATTTGCAAGGCAGGGGGGGATGTACAAACATTAGCTTTATCCTATTTTTACCCGCGCAGGCATATACCTTTTCAATCTTATCCTTTGTTTCGTAAAGGTCCTGCTGCGAGACATCCCCTGGCATTAACCCCGATTGACTGCCAGTGCCCCTTTCTCTTCAATCATTTTGGCCCCCTTTCTGGCTTGGAAGCTATAGATTGACTTAACGATCCCTCTAGCGAGTCTCTGGCTTGTAGTGTGATAGCCCAAGTGCCCATTGATTATAATATGGTGTGCCCAATTCAATTAACCAATCTAGAAGACGGGGAAGGAGGCCAAACATATCTGCCAATCAGCCCTAGACCACACGTAGTTACCCAGGGGTCCCTGACCGAGGAGAAAATTATTGCCCCTGTAGATTGTGTTAGGCACTTAGTGGTCAATGATGATATAGGGGTGTCTCATGGATCTGTACGGCCCCTACACCCTCTGTTGCCAGACAACTTGAACGACCATCTAAAAATTTTGTCCTGGAATATAGCAGGTATTAAGGCGCGCCTTCCGTCTACAGATTGGTCAAATTTTATGGACAATTACGATATTATCCTGTTGCAGGAAACATGTGCAACGGAGCCTGTCCATAAGTTGGGCTATATCAACTTTTTCAAACCCGCAACCAAAGGAGGTAAAGGGCGGGCCGCAGGTGGCTTGCTAATCTGGGTGAAACAATCCCTGGGCTTCTACCCAACGGAGTTCCCGGTGGAGAATCAGGATCTCCTATCTATTGTAATAAACAAAGGGAACAAGCAAGTTATGAACATTATTAACATTTATGCTAGAGGCCTTCCTGGCGGTCGAAGCCCACCCCTGTTGAACCTTGTTGATCATATGAGAACGAAAATGGACGGAGGCATCACTACCATTCTTGCTGGGGATCTAAATTGTACTATAGAACCCGTGCTAGATATGGGAGATACCTGGACTATGGCAGATGATTCTGTATGGGGTATCCCAGACTTACAAGTGGAGAAGAGGGCTAAAGCTACAGAGGCTGCAGTGTCCTGGATGGCCTTTTGCCTACAAAATGGGTTCGGTGCATGTAATGGCCGCTCCGCCTCGGATGTGAAGGGAAATTGTACTTTCGATAATGGCCAGAGGCAAAGCCGCATTGATTATATTTTACTGGACATGGAGCATTGGGCTCTGCTAATTGACATGGCAGTTTTAGAGCGCCCCGAAAGTGATCATAACCCACTGTCCCTATCATTGAAGATACCGGATTTAAATAGACACGAGGAATCATCTGCAACCAATACAGGGGACGTCCAACTTACCAACGACAGGAGGAGACTGAAGTGGTCACGGGTTATGGAAGATGAGTGCTTACTAATTAATATCAATGATGTGGTGGGAAATGCACTTAATGAAATGTTGCAAATAGATATGTCGGGGGTGGATACTGGAGCAGCAAATAGTGTGATGGGTGTCCATATCAAGTGTTTTGACAGCTTAAAAACAATGCTATCTAAACCATGTGGGATGGCTGCTACTAAAACTAATCCTTTAGCCCAAAAATGGTACAATAAGGACTGTAGAGAGGCACATACAGCTCTTATTTCTACCATTAAATCTCGGGACATGGTTGGAGTGAGAGCTGCTAGACTCCATTACAAAAAAACCCTTAGTAAAGCTAAACGGGAGTGGGAGGATGAGTTTTGGACAGATCTTCTAGAGGCATCATCCTCTAATAACCAGAAAAGGTTTTGGGATCTGGTTAAATGGGGTAAAAACATAGACTCTTCTGCCCCGGGAAATAATGTGCCACTTGAGGATTGGGTTTCATTTTACTCGGCCCAATTTAGAGCTGGGGACGATGAGTCCACAAATTCCTTAGGTAATGCACCCATGCAGACCCCAGAAAGTGAAAAACTCACCTTTACGGTTGCTGAGGTTGAGCTGGCATTGGCACTTACTCTCCGAGGTAAGGCCCCCGGTATGGACCTGATCCCGGCTGATCTTTTTAAATCTAATCCCACTTTGTGGCTCCCGTATATTACTAGAATAGCTAATACTTTGGCTCTTGGAGCAACAGTCCCGAAATCTTGGAAAGGGGCCGAAATTGTTCCAGTCTATAAAAAGGGTGATAAATCCATTCCAGCAAACTACCGCCCTATCAGCTTAATCGATTCGATTCAAAAGATAGTGGCGCGTATGGTTTTGGGACGGGTCCAGGGTTGGATAGAAATGGAGAATATTTTGTCACCTATGCAGGTGGGCTTCAGATCGGGAATGAGCACCATAGATCAGGTTTTCAGATTCTGCCTGATCTATTGGAAGGAGGTTTGGTTAGGTGGTGGTAACATCTATGCTGCTTTCATCGATCTGAAGTCCGCCTTCGATCTAGAGCCCAGGGACAGGCTATGGGGTGTGCTGGAAAATTTGGGGGGCCCACCAGAACTATTGGACCTTATTATAAGACTCCATGAGGACAACTTTGCGAGGGTGAGGTGGGGGGGGTCAGGGACAAGTGACAGAAACATTCCCCGTAACCCGAGGTGTTCGCCAGGGGTGTGTCCTGGCCCCTACCCTCTTCCTCCTTTTTATCGACCAAGTTGTTAAATTCTTCTTGGATACCCCCACTGATGCACCAATGCTGGCAGGGATGAGGTTCCCGTTACTCATCTTCGCAGATGACACTCTAATCCTCTCAAAAACACGCAGCGGACTACAGCGGGCTTTGGACCGCTTTGAGGAGTTCTGTGCCATCAACAATTTGGTAGTCAACGTGGGGAAAACAAAATTTATGGTCTTTACAAAAAACCACTCAGTCCGGAGTTCAGTGAAGATGAATGGAGTAAACCTTGAACAGGTTGATACCATGACCTATCTAGGGGTCACCCTTGATAGCCGCTTAAGATGGAAAGATCAGATCAATATGCAACATCTTAAACTTGCTAGGCTGACTGGTTGTCTCGTTAAAGAGCAGAAGAAATCAATCACTAAACGGGTCCTGCCGGCCCTTAAGATTTATGATGTAAAAATCTCTACAGCCATTTTATATGGCGCGGATCTATGGGGCCACATGGACTTGTCTAACCTGTACAAAACTCAATGTAGATTCCTTCGAAACCTAGTGGGCCTTCCACAGTCTACACCCTTGCTCCCCCTCTGTTTGGATCTTGGTTCCCCCCCCTATCAATGAGATGGCAAGATTTAGGTTAGTGGCATTGTGGAGACGAATATGGACATCCCCAGACCTATCCCTCTTTGCAAAAGAACTGTCGGAAGTTAGGTCTATCAGGGGTTCTGGGAAAATACCATGGTTCTCTGCTGTCAAAACAATTCTGAAAGACATGGGTTTGGAACATCTCTGGTCATCCCCACAATCTAACTCTTTCCCACCCAAAGATGAATTCAAATCTCTATATGGGGCCACTATCCGCCTGAAAAGAGTGCTGCTGTCCAACAAAAACGGCCTTACAGGCAGGTTCTTAACATTCAAAATTGACCTATTGAGAGAGCCATACTGGGATGTTATATCTCGAACGCTGGATAAGAAACTGTACCATCAGTTTAGAGTGGGCGCTTTGCCATTAAACATCTTTCTGAACAAACGATCCACAGGGATATCACCTCACTGTACTTGCTGCTCAGGTCATATTGAATCAGAAGGTCACTTCCTTTTTGCCTGTCCTAGGTACGGAGCACCTCGAAAAAAATGGCTAAAACCCTTGTTTCAAAACTTACCATTCAAAACAGCGAAGGAAGCCATACAGGTACTCAGGAACAACACTTCAGAACTCTTTGTGGTAGCTTTGGCAAAGTATTTGGGATGGGCTTGGCTTCTTAGGCTAAAAAACCGTACGCCTTAGCGCCAAGTATAAAGGTTGTTCTGTAATCGGCCATAATCTGTTTAGCTTGAGTATGTAACTGCTAAACCACCCTACGACCATCTCTCATTATCTGCATTCATTGTTCGCAATATTGAACTGCAATCCTGACCTTTTTAATGCAATGTTTTTCTTTAATTTTATATAAAACATTCAGGTCTCTTTATTCATCAATTGAAATTTAATCCGGTTTTATCCATCTGTTACGAATGTTCTTTTGTTGTACACCTATGTATTTTGCGAGTGCTTAAATATTTTCTATTGTATTGACTTTCTTTCGATATTTTAACTGAATCAGTTATATTCTTCTGTATTTTAATGTGTCTTTTATGATTTGCTAATAATCGAAATAAAGACTTTAAAACCTGAAACCTGAACCTGATTTAATGAGCCATTCGCAGTTTCACTGTACCGGCCGTGTGTACTTACACGTGCATGGCTTAATCTTTGAGACAAGCATATGCTACTGGCAGGATCAACCAGGTAGCCGCACCTGACGACGGGGTGGGAGCCGCGTGCCCATCTCCCCGACCGGCCACCTTCGCGCGCGCCCCTCCGTCTCTCGGGAGGCTGTCCGGGGAAGGAGCCCGCCCGCCTGGGCGGGAGGGACTCGCCGGAGGGGTGCGGAGAGGGTGCGGTCGCATGGGCACCGGCAGGCCCAGCCGTCTCCCCCGGGAGGGAGAGGCGGGTCGAGGCGGAGCCTGAGCGAGACGCAGGGGCGCCGGGCCTGGCGGTGGCGGCACCCCTCGGAACGGTCGTTCCGAGCTGCTGTGAAAACGTGCTGGGCAGGGAGGGGTGACGGTGTGGCGCACGGGGCCTGACGGACCTGCTGGGCAGCAGCATCCTAGGGCCTGGCGCCAACCGACCCCTCCTGCTCTGGTCTGACCACTGGAGTGGCACGAGCTGCCGGGGGCGCTCGGCCTTCGCTCTGCTGGGTTCGAAGGGGCCTCCCGCCAGGCGGCAGGCCCTCGAGTCGGACGGTCCATGCGGGGTGGAAGCTCTTTGCTTGAAACAACAGCCGAGGCTGGCCAAGCAGTCCATCCCTAAACGGACCGAGAGTGCCCAATCGATCAGAGAGTACAGCCGGGGGAAAAAATCTCCTGGCATCCCCGGACCTCACGGAGGTCTGCCTGAGCAAACTCCGAGGAAAAGGGACCATCGGGAAGGGGCCAAGAGGCAGGTGCGTACCCGGGCCCCTGGGGGCCCCCCGAGGCGGGCCCGGGTGCTGCCTGGCCCCGTCTCGGCATGGCCAGACCTCGTGGAGGCCTGCCTGAGCAAACTCGGAGGAAAAGGCCCATCGGCGGTGGGGCTGAGCGGCAGGTGCGTACCCGGATCCCTGGGGGCCCCGGCGGGTGGGCCCGGGTCCTGCCTTCCCCGGATTCAGAACCGCCCGACCTATCGGAGGTCGGAATAAGGAAAAAACTCGGAGAAAAAGGACCATCGGGAAGGGGCTGAGAGGCAGGTGCGTTCCCGGGCCCCTGGGGGCCCCGGCGGGCGGGCCCGGATGCTGCCTGGCCCCGTCTCAGCATGGCCAGACCTCGCGGAGGCCTGCCTGAGCAAACTCGGAGGAAAAGGTCCATCGGCAAGGGGGCTGAGCGGCAGGTGTGTACCCGGGCCCCTGGGGGCCCCGGCGGGCGGGCCCGGGTCCTGCCTTCCCCTGATTCAGAATCGCCAGACCACACGGAGGTCTGACTGACCCTCTCTCTAGTAATCCGGAGGAAAATTACCCTCCTTTCTTGTAATCCGTGCACTCGAGGTGACAGAGGGGACCCAAGGCGCGAAAGTACCCGACCTCCTGGAGCCCTCGCTGGGATCCGGGAGACAAATGGCACCTCACCGGAACTTCCAGGGAAGTTCGGCCATCTGGTCGCCCCATTGGAAAGCATTGCGGGCGACCAGATGGCCGAGGCGATCCGGGAGACCAGATGGCCGAGGGGATCCGGGAGACCAGATGGCCGAGGGGATCCGGGAGACCAGATGGCCGAGGGGATCCCGGAGACCAGATGGCCGAGGGGATCCCGGAGACCAGATGGCCGGGCACGAAAGTCAAGCCAGCCGGTGTCACTCTGTGCCCCAATGGAAAAAGTGAGCTGGCGCCAGGGAACGGTGGGGTGGGACCGGAGGCCCAGGGCCGTGGCACCCGGCCCGGACGGGCCCCTGGACCCAGCCTGGGCTCCCATGCCCGGAGACGCAGGGGACGCCTTCCCGGGCCCTCCGGGGCCCCGGCCGGAGCTGCTGAACTCAGCCGAGCGAGGGGAGGCTTCCTGGGCACAACGGAGCCCCGTCCCGGGCCTTTGGCAGTGTGGCAGGTCAGTGGACGGGCCCAGGGCCGTAGCACACAACCCGGGGGCCCGGCCGGGCCCCTTGACCCAACCTGGGCTCCAAGCCCCGAGGCGCAGGGGAAGCCTCCCCAGGCCCTCCGGATCCCGTCCCGGGCACCCTGCCACGCAGCAGGACCAAGGACAGAGCCCGGGATGGGGAGGCCGCCCTCCCCGGGCCCTCAGCCGAGCGAAGGGAGGCTCCCTGGGCACAACGGAACCCCGTCCTGGTCCTTTGGCAGTGCGGCAGGCCACGGGACCGGGCCCAGGGCCGTGGCACCCGACCCGGGGCCCAGCTGGGCCCCTGGACCCATCTGGGAGCCTGGAGGCGCAGTGGACGCCTCCCCGGGCCCTCCCGGACCCCATCCAGGGCTTCCTGCCACGCAGCAGGCCCAGGAACGCACCCGGGGCTGGGGCAACATCCTGGCCCGCCCAGCTGCCGGCTGAGGACCACTAGGCCGAGAGGGGTCCCAGAGTACCTTGTCCCTAGTAATCCGGAGGAAGGCTACCCCTCTTTCTGGGAACAAGTGCGCACCGCGAGGCTGAGGGGACCCAAGGAGCTGGAAGTCCCTATGAGGTGCCATTTGCCTCCCGGATCCCAGCCAGGGCTCCAGGAGGCAAATGGCACCTCATAGGGACTTCCAGGGAAGTCCGGCCATCTGGTCGCCCCATAGAAAAACATTGCGGGCGACCAGATGGCCGAGGGGATCCGTGCGACCAGATGGCCGAAGGGGATCTGGGCGACGAGATGGCTGGCCGGGCACGAAAGAGAAGCCGACAAGAACCTCCGGACCCCGTCCCGGGCACCCTGCCACGCTCCCAGGCCCAGAGGCGCAGGGGAAGCCTACCCCGGGCCCTCCGGAACCCTGTCCCAGGCACCCTGCCACGCTGCAGGACCCAAGGCGGAGCCCCGGGCAAGGAGGCCACCCTCCCCGGGGCAACTGAGGGGCCCATGACGGAGCTCCTGAACCCAACCAAGCACGGGGAGGCACCACGGAACCCAGTCCCGGGCCTTTGGCAGGGTGGCAGGCCGGGGGACAGGACCCTGGGCCGGAGAACCCCATCCGGGGCCCGGCGACCCTAGCCGGGGACCCCAAGGCCCAGAGGCGCAGGGGTAGTAGCCTTCCCGGGACCCTCTGGACACCCTCCAGGGCATCCTACCACGCAGCAGGCCCAGGGACGGAACCGGGGCTGGGGCGGTCCTGGCATGTCCAGCTGCCGGCTGAGGACCGCTAGGCCGAGAGGGGTCCCAGAATACCTTGTCCCTACCAATCCGGAGGAAAATTACCCCCATTTCTTGTAATCCGTGCACACAGGGTGACAGAGGGGACCCAGGGCGCAAAAGTGCCCGACCTCCTGGAGCTCTCGCTGGGACCTGGGAGGCGAATGGCACCTCATCAGGACTTCCAGGGAAGTCCGGCCATCTGGTCGCCCCATAGGAAAGCGATGCGGGCGACCAGGTTGTCGAGGTGAAAGGGGCGACCAGATGGCGGGGACCGAAATGACGCCCCTCTGCCTGCCCCGGGCCTGTGGGGCTCCAGGGCTGCAGGGCTCGGGGACTGCAGGGCTCCACGGCTGCAGGGCTCTACGGCTCCAGGGCTCCAGGGCAGCAGGGCTCCGGGGTTGCGGGGTTGCAGGGCCCGGGAGCCATGGAGCCCGTCTCGGGCTCTTCCCCACGCCGCGAGCCGGAGGAGGGAGCCCCGGACGCCTGGGAGGTGTTGCCCAGGGCACATCCCATCTGGTCCCCGGGAGGGGACCGCCAGCCCGGGGAGGGTGTCTGGGCATACCCTTGTCCCTAGTAATCCGGAGGAAAATGACCCCCCTTTCTTGTAATCCGAGCACGCGAGGTTACAGAGGGGACCCAGGGCGCAAACGTGCCCGACCTCCTGGAGCCCTTGCTGGGGTCCGGGAGGCAAATGGCACCTCATCGGGACTTCCAGGGAAGTCCGGCCATCTAGTCGCCCCCATAGGAAAGCATTGCGGGCAACCAGATGGCCGAGGCGAGAGGGGCAACCAGATGGCCGGGACCGAAATGACGCCAATCTGCCTGCCCCGGGCCTGAAGGGCTCAGGAGCTGCGGGGCTCTGGGGCTGCAGGGCTCGGGGACTGCAGGGCTCCATGGCTCAGGGGGCTGCAGGGCTCTGGGGCTGCAGGGCTCTGGGGCTGCAGGGCTCCGGGGCTGCAGGGCTCCGGGGTTGCAGGGCCCGGGACCCAAGGAGCCCGTCCCGGGTACTTTGCCACTCTGCGGGCCGGAGGAGGGAGCCCCGGATGCCTGGGAGGTGTTGCCCGGACATCGCCCATCTGGTCCGCAGCAGGGAACCACCAGCCCCGGGAGGGTGTTTGGGCATACCCTTGCACCTACTAATCCGGAGGAAAATTACCCCCCTTTCTTGTAATCCGTGCACTTGAGGTGACAGAGGGGACCCAGGGCGCAAATGTGCCCGACCTCCTGGAGCCCTGGCTGGGATCCGGGAGGCGAATGGCACCCCATCGGGACTTCCAGGGAAGCCCGGTCATCTAGTCGCCCCATAGGAAAGCATTGCGGGCGACCAGATGGCCGAGGCGATCCTGGAGACCAGATGGCCGAGGGGATCCAGGAGACAAGATGGCCGAGGGGATCTGGGAGACAAGATGGCCGAGGGGACCCGGGAGACCAGATGGCCGGGCACGAAAGTCAAGCCAGCCGGTGTCACTCTGTGCCCCAACGGAAAAAGTAAGCTGGCGCCAGGGAACGGCGGGGTGGGGACCGGAGGCCGTGGCACCCGACCCGGGGCCCGGATGGGCCCCTGGACCCAGCCTGGGCTCCCATGCCCGGAGACGCAGGGTACGCCTTCCCAGGCCCTCCGGACCCCGTCCTGGGCACCCTGCCACGCAGCAGGACCAAGGACAGAGCCCGGGATGGGGAGGCCGCCCTCCCCGGGCCCTCAGGGGCCCCGGCCGGAGCTGCTGAACTCAGCCTAGCCACCAGCCCCGGGAGGGTGTTTGGGCATACCCTTGCACCTACTAATCCGGAGGAAAATTACCCCCTTTCTTGTAATCCGTGCACTCGAGGTGACAGAGGGGACCCAGGGCGCAAATGTGCCCGACCTCCTGGAGCCCTGGCTGCGATCCGGGAGGCGAATGGCACCCCATCGGGACTTCCAGGGAAGCCCGGTCATCTATTCGCCCCATAGGAAAGCATTGCGGGCGACCAGATGGCAGAGGGGCGACCAGATGGCGGGGACCGAAAGGACGCTAATCTGCCCGCCCCGAGAGCCTCCCTGGGCCCTGGTGGACCCTCCGTCCCCGGCACCCGGACTGGCTTGCAGGACGGAGTGGTTCCCGCACCCCAGGGCCTGCCGGAGGGAACCAGAGCCCCGGGCCCGGTCCCAGGCACGGCTCCCGAACCCTAGACCAGGCCCGGGAGAGCCTCCCCTGGGCTGCAGGGCTACAGGGCTCGGGGGCTGCAGGGCTCCATGGGCTGCAGGGCTTCAGGGCTGCTGGGCTCGGGCGCTCCAGGGCTGCGGGGTTCGGGGGCTCCAGGCTACGGGGCTGCAGCAGTGGCGTAACGAAACTTGAGGGGGCCCCCCTTCAAACTACATGGAGGGGGCCCCCCTCCCATCCTCCGTGCCAGTCTAGAGCACTAAGGCCAGCGACCCGCCATACTGCAGGGGATGCGGGCTATTGTTACGCCACTGTCACCAATACAGCTGTTATAAGTAACACTGGATGGTGGAGTCAAAGGTTGGGCGTAGTCTGCCAGCAGGCTATCATAGGTAGTGGTCCATTCATTACAGGGTCCCTGCCATCAGTACGCCGGGGAAGTTTGCCCAATTTTAGGTGGGTTTCCTGATGCAGACTCCTGTCATGATATACAACATCGGGCCCACTCATCGTTCAGTTTTGACAAAAGGCGCATCCACGGCTCCTTCTGCTTTCAGTTTTAAAACATTAGACGATGCGACAATGCAGTATTTCAAAAGCAGATGTAACTACAAAGATCACATTTTGATAATACATTTTTATTAGTAGACAATAGCAATCTTAAGAGGCATTACATAGCTTCATACACACTTTGACCCCAATTCCATCAGTCTCACTCTCTCTCTCTCTCTCTCACAGTCTGTCAGTCTCTCTCTCTGTCAATCAGTCTCTCTCTCTCAGTCAGTCAGTCTCTCTCTATCTCTGTCATTCAGTCTCTCTCAGTCAGTCAGTCAGTCTGTCAGTCTCTCTCTCTCTGTCAGTCGGTTGGTCGGTCGGTCTCTCTTTCTCTCTGTCAGTTTCTCTATCTCTCTCAGTCTGTCAGTCAGTCAGTCAGTCAGTCAGTCAGTCTCTCTCAGTCAGTCAGTCTCTCTCTCTCTCTGTCAGTTTCTCAGCCAGTCAGTCTCTCCGTCAGTCAGTATTCAGTCGCTGAGTCAATCAGTCTCTACTCTCTCTCCACTCTATTTCTCTCTCTCAACTCTGTCCACTCTATCTCCACTGTCTCTTTCCACTGTCTCTCCCTCCACTGTCTCTCCCTCCACTGTCTCTCCACTCTCTCCACTCTCTCTCTCACTCTCTCTCTCTCCATCCACTGTCTGTCTCTCCACTGTCTCTCTCTCCACTCTCTCCCTCTCTCTACTCTCTCCACTCTCTCTCTACTGTCTCCCTCCACTCTCTCTCCACTCTCTCTCTTTCTCTCTCTACTCTCTCTCCACTCTCTCTACTCTCTCTCTCTACTCTCTCTACCTCTCCACTCTCTCTCTCTCCACTCTCTCTTCACTCTCTTTCTCTCTCTCTTCTCTCTCCCTCACTCTCTCCCTCCACTCTCTCCCTCCACTCTCTCTCTCCACTCTCTCTCTCCGCGCTCTCTCTCTCTGCTCTCTCCACTCTCTCTCCACTCTCACTCTCTCTCCACGCTCTCTCTCTGCACCTCTCTCTCTCCACTCTCTCTCCCTCTCTCTTTCTCCACTCTCTCTCTCCACTCTCTCTCTCTCCACTCTCTCTCTCTCCACTCTCTCTCTCCACTCTCTCTCTCTCCACTCTCTCTCTCTCTCTCCACTCTCTCTCTCTCCACTCTCTCTCTCTCCACTCTCTCTCTCCACTCTCTCTCTCCACTGCCTCTCCACTGTCTCTCTCCACTGTCTCTCTCCACTGTCTTTCTCCACTCTCTCTCTCCACTCTCTCTTTCTCCACTCTCTCTCTCCACTCTCTCTCTCTCCACTCTCTCTCTCTCCACTCTCTCTCTCTCCACTCTCTCTCTCTCTCTCCACTCTCTCTCTCTCCACTCTCTCTCTCTCCACTCTCTCCCACTGCCTCTCTCCACTGCCTCTCCACTGTCTCACTCTCTCAACACACTCTCTCAACTCTCGCTATCCACTTTCTCTTTCTCCACTCTCTCCACTCTCTACTCTCTCACTCTCTCCACTCTCTCTCTCCACTCTGTCTCCACTCTCTCTCTCCACTCTCCACTCTCTCCACTCTCTACTCTCTCCACTCTCTCCACTCTCTCTCTCCACTCTCCACTCTATACTCTATACTCTCTCCACTCTCTCCACTCTCTCTGTCCCTTCTCTCTCTCTCCACTCTCTCTCCACTCTCTCTCTCCACTCTCCACTCTCTCTCCACTGTCTCTCTCTCCACTGTCTCCACTCTCTCTACTCTCTCCCCTCTCTCTTTCTCCACTCTCGCTCCACTGTCTCTCTCTCCACTGTCTCTCTCCACTGTCTCTCTCCACTGTCTCTCTCCACTGTCTCTCTCCACTCTCTCTCTCCACTCTCTCTTTCTCCACTCTCTCTCTCCACTCTCTCTCTCTCCACTCTCTCTCTCTCCACTCTCTCTCTCTCCACTCTCTCTCTCTCCACTCTCTCTCTCTCTCTCCACTCTCTCTCTCTCCACTCTCTCTCTCTCCACTCTCTCTCTCCACTCTCTCTCTCTCCACTCTCTCTCTCTCCACTCTCTCTCTCCACTCTCTCTCTCCACTGCCTCTCCACTGTCTCACTCTCTCAACACACTCTCTCAACTCTCGCTATCCACTTTCTCTTTCTCCACTCTCTCCACTCTCTACTCTCTCCACTCTCTCCACTCTCTCTCTCCACTCTGTCTCCACTCTCTCTCTCCACTCTCTACTCTCTCCACTCTCTCCACTCTCCACTCTATACTCTATACTCTCTCCACTCTCTCTGTCCCTTCTCTCTCTCTCCACTCTCTCTCCACTCTCTCTCTCCACTCTCCACTCTCTCTCCACTGTCTCTCTCTCCACTGTCTCCACTCTCTCTACTCTCTCCACTCTCTCTACTCTCTCCACTCTCTCCACTCTCTCCACTCTCTCTACTCTCTCCACTCTCTCCACTCTCTCCACTCTCTCCAGTCTCTCTACTCTCTCTCTCTCTCTCTCTACTCTCTCTCTCTACTCTCTCCTCTCTATCCACTCTCTCTCCACTCTCTCTCCACTGTTTCTCTCTCCAGAGTTTCTCTCTCCACTCTCTCTCTCCCTCTCTCTCTCTCTCCACTCTCACTTTCCACTCTCTCTCTCCACTCTCTCTCTCCACTCTCTCTCTCTACCCTCTCTCTCTACTCTCTCTTTCTACTCTCTCTCTCTACTCTCTCTCTCCACTCTTTCTCTCTACTCTCTATCTACTCTCTCTCTCTCTCTCTCCCTCCACCGTCTCTCCACTCTCTCTCTCTCCACTCTCTCTCTCCACTCTCTCTCACTCCACTCTCTCTCACAAAGTAGTGTGTGTTGCCATGGGTGTCCGCAGAAATGTTTCGGGGGGGGGGGGGGGGGGGGGGGGACGACACATTCTTAACTTCATCACCATCCCCCTTGCACTCTTCTCCCTCTGCCTTGCACCCTTCTTGCCTCCCCCTTGCACCCTTCTCCCCCTCCGCCTTGCACCCCTTTCTACCTTGCACCCTTCTCCACTCTGCCTTGCACCCTTCTCCCCTCTGCCTTGCCCCTTCTCCCCTCTGCCTTGAACCCTTCTCCCCCTTCGCCTTGCACCCTTCTCCCCCTCCGCCTTGCACCCTTCTCCTCCTCCTCCGCCTTGCACCCTTCTCTACTTGCACCCTTCTACCCTCTGCCTTGCACCCTTCTCCCCTCTGCCTTGCACCCTTCTCCCCTCTGCCTTACACCCTTCTCCCCTCTGCCTTCCACCCTACTCCACATCCGCCTTGCACCCTTTTCTACCTTGCACCATTCTCCCCTCTGCCTTGCCGCATCTCCACTCCCCCTTGCACCCTTCTCCTCTCCGCCTTGCACCCTTTTCCCCTCTGCCTTGCACCCTTCTCCCCTCTGCCTTCTCCCCTTCTCCCCTCTGTCTTGCACCCTTCTCCCCTCTGCCTTGCACCCTCTCCCCTCTGCCTTGCACCCTTCTCCTCTCCACCTTGCACCCTTCTCCACTCCGCTTTGCACCCTTCTCCCCTCTGCCTTGCACCCTTCTCCTCTCACCTTGCACCCTTCTCCACTCCGCTTTGCACCCTTCTCCCCTCTGCCTTGCACCCTTCTCCCCTCTGCCTTGCACCCTTCTCCCCTCCGCCTTGCACCCTTCATTTACCAAAGAGAGTGGGCCCCTCCCACTCCCCACCGCGGGGGGCGATGGTTACGCCTCTGTCTGTGGCTCGTTAATGACCAGACTTATTTTTCAAGAAGGAAGAGTTGGAAAGCTCTTACCGTTTGGAAGGGTAGAGAAGTTCAGAATTTTTGTAATTATGGAGGAATTGTTTTATCATTAGAAAGGTTGTGGCTATAAACATTTTCAGAGTTGAGTTTTTTTTAAAAAAAACATATTAAAGGAGAAATAGTAAGCTATGGCCAAGCCTGAACACAAGAGACTTCATTTAAGGCACTGTGTGACACAAAGTATAAAGTGGAAAATAGTTTACATTTAACATGAGTACATTAACTTATAGCAGGCCATGTGTGAGAATTGTTTAATGTGTATCCTGTTTATTGAAGGGATGACTCTTTAAGCCTTTCATTCATTCTATCTGTGCAGAAGGGTTTTAATTTTGGCACATTCTTTACATTTCACAAATCTTGATCTGTGGGGAATGCTCTCTCCCACCCTTGTCAGGGCCCTGAGCAGTGCTCCTGCCTCCTGCTCTCTGGGGCCCCCACCCCATCCTCTTTCGGCCTCCGCTCTGACTGAAGTGAAACAATGTATGTTGATACTTTGTTTCTCTTCAGTCAGAGGGAGGGGCGAGGGGAACCGAGCAGGCGGCAGGCTGCACCTGCTTCAGACGAGACGAAGGAGAGAGGCTTGCTTCAGCGCAAGCCTCTCTCGCTGCCCTCAGAAGAGCTGAGGCTGGGGGGCCGGGGCCCCCTTTATTTAATGAAGGGAGTGAGGCCCCCCCCGCACTGCAGGGGCTGCGGGGGCGTTTGTTACGCCCCTGGGCTGCAGGGCTCCTCGGGGGCTCCAGGGCTCCAGGGCTCCGGGGGCTCCACGGCTGCAGGACGGAGGGGTATTCCCGCACCACCGGGCCCTGCCGGACAGGGCTCAAGCCCCGGGCCCGCTCCCAGTCCCTGCTTCTGAAACCCTAGCCAGGCCGGAGAGAGCCTCCCTTGGCCCGGATGAACGGTAAGTAGGAGGAAGAGGCCTCTCCATGCCCAGACCCACCTTGATCTTGCTGTCTTCTTCGCTCCAGCCCTTGGAGCTGCGTCTTCTCCCTGTCCTTCAGGGTCCTTTTGGAGAACTGCTGGCAGATCTCATACTCCACAGGGATGTGAGACGCAGGGAGACAGTGGATGCAAACCCTGTGTGCATCAGACTTGGCCTTCTTCCCAGCACACTCCGGGCATTTGTCAAATAATGAAGGCATATCTGACAAAAGAGTGGCCAAAATCATTTTTAAAAAAAGGAAAGGGCAAAACACGTCAAGTGAAACACTCTACACACTTTAAAAGTGCAAAAATTAGACAAAAACACCCCAAAAGGTGAGAGCTCAATGCTCCAGGGTCCTGCTAGCAGGAGCAGGAAAAAGAACTGAAAGTGGAGGGATTTGCTGTGCATTCTGGGATACTGAGAGTTCTGGAATGTTTCCTTAAAGGCACGGTATCCCTTTTTGAGCCACATAATGACAGCCTATCAGACTTGTCTGTTCATCCCTTCCGCTCTATCATTTCAAGGCTTTCTTGGTGAAAGGGAAGTTTCTCTGTGGAAGAAACTTGGCAGACTGTGTTGAATATGGTATTGGTGGAATATCCTTTGCATTTCTAGTTGTAGTGTAGCCTTGCAGGTATAGGCTGCATTATTTGTCTTTAAATTCTCTCTTAAGTGTCTATGCAGGACTGCACAGAAGACCGCTTAAGAGATTATTTTTGATTGCTCCAGGGTCCCTGCACATGAGCGGGACTATTTACTAGATTAGGACTATACACAGAGATCCCCTACTCCAGAATTACCGCTCTTTCAAGGCTGGATGAGTGCGAATGACTATTTGAGCGGCAAGCCTATCCGAGACTTATGCAACCATTTAGAGCCCCGTCCTAGTATTTCTAGTGTTGTGCCTTGTAGGATGGAGCTGATGGAGAAATCTAACCCCCAGCAGATGGTACCACCTCCAGTAGCACCGCTGGGGGGGGTGATTACCTCTCTAGTTGCCTAGAACGTTTTGTCATGGAATATAGCAGGAAAATTCCAGGACCCCTCGTGGGTGCAGTTCGTCAGGCAATTCTGCGTTTTTTGTTTACAGGAGACATGGCTGGTGAGCTGTGACCTATTTCTGGAGGAATATAAAGCTTTCTTTTTTCCTGCTTCCCCGTCAATTTGTGGCAGTGCTAGGGGTGGCTTGGTTATATTTATAGCACTAGCAGTGAATTATAGGATCCATCACTTGCCCACCTCGTATAGAGACTCCCAAGCTGTTATTTTAAGGAGAGGTAATGATAGTATGGGCATTATTAACTTTTGCAATGCGGTAAGTACACCGGGGGAATGTAAGATTGTTCAGTTGTTCTGCCTTTTAAGGAAGTCATGTGTACCGGTGGCCCACAAACTTACGGTGGCATGGATTTTAATATGCACCCTTGTGGTGATCCCAAACAAAACAACCTGTATGAGTGAGTTGGGGTGTGCTAGGATGCGGGGCTTTCACTTTGAGCATTCTGCCCAAGGGGAAGTGCTCAATAACATGCTCAATTAGTTTGATTTGATACCATCTACGTCCCTTTCCGCTCCCCTCAGCAAACAGCCTGTCCGGACATTTAAAGGACGAGGGGACGGCTCTTTTATAGACCATATCCTGCTCTCAGCTGGGCTTCAGTCTAACCTTCGGGAGTTTATAATCATGGATAGTGTATTCAGTGATCATAACCCCATCTGTGTGAACCTTAGAGGTCGGTTGCTGTCTAGTCAAGACAGGTTGACAGCACCGGGCATGTTGAGACCCACAGATAGCAGGCACCGTTTAAAGTGGTCTCAGGTTTCGCCAGATTTGTTTTATGCCAAGGTACAAGTGGTCTGTGCACTTGAAATTGCATCTTGTGTGTCTCCTTGCTCCCTACTGGGGGGAGTTCTTGAGGCCTTTGAGGGTATTATCAGCAAGGTTGGGGCTCTGTTAAGCGCACCCACCCATAGGACAGTGTTGCGTGATCCCAGATGGTTTGATTCTTGTTGCTCTAGGGCTGCTAGAGAGCTAAAAGAAGCCTTAAAAGTTACCCCAAGAGACCAAACTTTGGTTTGTGCCCATCACATTAAATATAAACGGCCACTGGCTACCCGCAAGGGGGAACTTAAAGATGCAACATGGCGAGAATTGTTGGAGCCAAGTACTTTAGGTAACAGCTCTAAGTTCTGGGGCATTATTAATCGTCTGCTATTCGAGAAAGACGGGTCTGGAGAACTAGGCACTTATATAACAGAAGATGAATGGGGTCTCATTTTAAGTCCATTTTTATGTGTTACAGATCTCCAACCATTACAATCTAAAGACCTTAACAAAACACCCGCTACCTTCACACAGATTGAGGTGGAGAAAAGCATTTTAGGGTTGTCATGTAACAAAGCCCCTGGCCCGGACGGCATCCCGCCCGATCTTTTTAAATATAATACTTTACTTTGTGCCCCGGTTCTGTTCCGCTGTGTTAAATGCAGCGGCTAGTCAGTTGTCTGGAGTCCTGTGGCATCTTTACCATTGGGCCGGTTTTCATGCAGGGCGATCGTAATAGCACTTTGTGCTATAGACCGATCTCTTACGGATTCCGTGGTAAAGGTTGTGGGTGGGGTTTTATTGAACAGACTATCCTCCTGGGCGAAAGAGAACAAAATCATTGCAGATATACAATATGATTTTCGTTCAGGGCATTCTACCCTAGCCCAATGCCTTAACCTGTGCATGATCCTGGGGAAGTAAACGGTCGCCCGCCATGGTAGGATCTACAAGGCCTTCATGAATCTTTCCTCTGCTTTCTGACTGTGTCAATCGGGGGGAAACTGTGGCAATCCATGAGGGCCATGGGGGTGGAGGCTGGCCTGGTGGACTTCTTGGGGGACCTGCACAGGGATACCAAGGCCAATGTTAGATTTCCCCAGATCTTCGGGTTTCGAAGGATTTAAAATTGAAAGGGGGAAATAGGACGCGAGGCAAGATGGCCACTGACGGATCGTAGGGAGAAGTCGCACTCCCTCCTCTCCCTATGCCTCCTAGAGGAAAGCTGTGTTTGGTGCGGTGCATCGAAGGTATCTGTGAGAAGGTGGCCTGATATGCAGTGCTCACTATTCTAGTGAACACTATGTATCAGTCCAACAACCCTTATTGATGATCGGTTGTAAGTCAACCTTATAGACCAGCTATCCTAGTAGCGTGGATACGAACAGTCTAAGGCTAAAGACTCGAGAGGGCGTGTTAAGCCAGCTGTTATACCACACATATACCCCTTGAACACCAAGTGAAAGGACACTACACAAGTGTTATGAAAATAAACAGTGTATTTATTAGAATCACAACAGCCCTGTACTCTTTATGAGGACAGGGTACTAAGCACACAACAAAACTCTTACGAAAATACTTAAGTTAGCACAGTATATACAAATGCCCGAGGGGCACGGAAAACCATATACTCTGAAAGTGGAATGCGAAATTACTAGCAGGTAAGTACAGTACTAATAGGCTTTGGAATCGCTAGGGCTTGACTATAGAATCTTTAGATTACTTCTAGGAGGCCCAGGGAACTCGGGTGCAGAGTGTGCACTCTCACGCGTGATGCGGGACAAAGTCTATGGTAGCTAGATTTCAGAAAGTTAGTGTTCTCGGGCGAACCCGACCTGGTAGGAGGAAAACGAAAGTGGATTCTGACCCTTGGATAGTGAGGCTATGCTGGGGCACCGAAATGCCGAAGTTACCTAGCCCAGGGGCTGCAGCTGCATAGGTCTGAAAAGACGTCGGGAATCCTCGTAGACGGACCAGGAGCCGGAAGAAAAGATGCTGGCCGGTGACCAGTGAAGAGAGTTCGGATGGATCCAAGCCTGGATCTTGAAGAGGGTTGACACCTGAAAGCAGAGGGGACCAAGTTCGTGACTACTAGCCAGTAGTCAGGTGGCACCAGGAGGGCACCAGATGGTAGTCACCTCGACTAGGTGAGTGGGCGACGCTGGGCTCTGCAGATCTCACGGACCAGGAGGCGTTGTCGGCGACCAGGATGGAGGAGCGAGCTGTCCCAAGATGTTTGAAGCTGTCGGCGTCGCTGGACCCAGGATTGGGCAACAAAGCCTTGGCAAATTCAAGCCCACGCGGTGGACCTAAAATGGCGTCTTGAGTGGACCAGGAGGGTCCGGGGTGCTCCTCTTTTGGAAGGGAGCAAGGGCCAGTCTGGAGCAACCAGACCAGCAGCAGTGATGTCGTCGGGCGTCGTTAGAGAAGGCCACAAGCCAGCGGGCTAGTAGCCAAACAAAAGTAGAAGGGCCCCACGCAGATCGTGGAGATGCTGGAGGGCTGATCTTCGGTGCTGGAGCTGCTCAGGATCGGGGCTTCTCGGACCCCAAAGCACTCACCGGAGGATTACTCGGCGGGCTTGCTGTGAAGAAGTCGTGCAGTCTTGGCGATCGTCGGTCCCTCGAGGTCTCGTCGCACTCACGGTTCTCAGCTTGGCTGTAGAGGTCAGAGGTGCCAGGGAAGCCGGGTCTCATCGAGCTGTGTTGTCGGATTCCTGAGGAAGGACTTGCAGCAGACCGCAGTGTTCTTAGGATGGTGCCCGCTTGATGCAGGGTGACTACTCCTTAGCCACAAGGGAGAATCTTGAAGAAGAAATCTTGAAGTCCTTTCGAAGAAAGTCGTGTCTTGATTCCAAAGATGATCTAATTTGAACAGGGGGCCCGCTCCTATTTTTATACTAAGAAAAGGGGCTGACCCGGTGACTAGGTCCTGCCTATGGGTGGGACTAGGAGGGGGGTGGTTACACCCCTCTCCCATGCCGGACTTCCCCCAGGCCAGGGGCTGGTGTGCCCCTGGAACTGGTTCTGACCGGCCTATGCGTAGTGAGCACCGGGGTGCCACTCAGCAGTCACCTTCCTGAAAAGCCCTGCCTACCCAGGATACACAAAACCCTGTCTGGGATGGTGCTAGCACCGCCCCTGACAGGAAACCCTTTGTCCAGGCTCCCCTCGCTGGAAGGACTCCCAGCTGCAGGGGGTCAGACTTGTGTCTGTGGTGGCAGCGTCCATTTTGTGGCACTGAGGCTTTGCTTAACTTTAACCGGGGTTCACAGTTACATACATGTCGTGTCCTTCTAGAAGGGTGGAATGCTAACCCCGTCGCCAGAATTGGCGAGGGGTTAGTATTCCAATTCGTATGACACCTTACTCGACATGTTTTGATAAAGCAATACCAGAGATAGCATTTAACCGCGAGGATTATAATGCACTTAAGAGTATATGGTATGCGTTATCATGGAACAGCTATTAGGACTTGGTTCCGCAAGCTGCAAACGGGCTCAGCTCATGCCAGAGCACCATTTCTCACGATTCCAAGCACTCTGCCTTCAGGATTGTTAAGGCCTGCCATAGGAGTGACTGATAGGAATCTGTGTGTCCATTTTTAGGGTTAGATATAGGTATACTATATCTACAGCAAAGGGTGATTACACCACCTTGCACCAGTTGTCGTGCAGCCAGTTGTGTCAGATTTAGATGGCCTTCCAGGGGTGGCATAATACATGCTTCAGCCCCTGGTAGGCCCTGGGTACACCTATGCCCTGAGTTACAGGGTCTGATAAGGTGGCCCAGTCCCAATTGGATAATGCACCTAAGGTACACATGTCAATTTAGTGAGAGAACAGCTAGGCTGTGGGTCTGATTGGCAGGCCCACAGCCAGAGAAAGTCGTACACCAGTGAAACAAAAGCAAAAAATCTGAGTGATCATAGGATTGCAGACCCTACTCTCCTACAGTATCCAGTACGGACGATTGGATTTAGCAACAAAGACTTCGAGTGATGTAAAAAAAAAAAGGCTGAGAAGGCTTGAAAAGGGATGAATCGAGTTTGAGACATTGCATACTCCCTCCTCTGCTGCCGCAGGTTCACCACTTGTTACACCCCGGCGCCCGGACTCGGCGGAAGGGAGCTTGATCGGAGTTTTACGGCTCCTTGAGGAGATCGCCTACGTGAGTAGACGCTGTTGGTGTAAATTGAGGAGCATAATGTCTCTGAAAATTCAAAAAATAATAAAGGATGGTAAAGAACAGAAGGAAAATAAAGAAAAGGCTGTCCTGAGTGACTCGGGAGCCCCGGCAGCTAACCTGAGGACGAAAGTACACTCGCGCAGGGTGGAAGAGCGAACCGCGCTGAGATGTTTTGAGAGACACGGATGCCTCGAAATGTACAGGCAGCGCAGGAAAACAGAAAGAAAAGGAAAAGAAAGATAAACCGAAGGAGAAAGCAACACTTGGCAGGAAAAACACTAACTTTAGTTCAAGTTCAAATTCAGGGATTTATATAGCGCACTACTCACCCAGAGGGTCTCAAGGCGCTTGGGGAAGGGGGGTTCATTTTTTGTCGAATAGCCAGGTTTTAAGTTCTTTTCTGAAGGAGATGTGGTTTTGAGTAAGGCGGAGGTGAGTGGGGAGTGAGTTCCAGGTCTTGTCCGCCAGAAAGGAGAAGGATCTTTAAAGAGTTCCGAGCAGGCAGCACTGAGACAGCCTACCGTAATAGAGGCTTTCTCCCCGGCAATGGCGGCAAGCGTCAAGGCTAAGGCGAACACAGCTTTCTCTACGGCACCACCTTAGGCTCCGGTTCAGGCTCCAGGGTCAGCAGATGACTTACAGGGGAGACACGACGACGGGGTGGTTTTTCCAGGGGGTGCAGCGCAGGTTACGGGAGTTACCGAAAAACAGAGGACAGACGCGGGTACGGAGCAGATATCGATGCTCATTACGGCAGATGCAGGAGCCGCGGATGCAAGTAGAATGCTTACAGTGCCTCAAGGTGAGACTCAGTGCCCTATTCCTGACATTGTAGATCTCCAGCCCTCGCAGGATATGCAGTTAGCACACCCACTGCAACAATGGCCTACTGTTAACGGGGCACCACAGGCATCAGCGGTAGTAATTTCATCGGTGTTGACTGACAAGGTAGATGCTCAGATAAGGGCCGATGATGTGAGTGTGAGTGATAGTAATGTTCTGACTACCCCCCTGGTAGAGGAGCAGGCTGCGGGGGGAGAAGCACCACCTGCAATAATGGAGACATTGCTTGAACTCGAAACACAAATTGATGGCAGCGCTGTAATCCCTGCCTCACCCAGTGATGACTGCTTCTACTCCCTCAATGAGGGTGAGGGGTAGGAAGAAGACGAGGAGGGTTCTGAGACAGGTTCTGAATTGGGCTCAAGATCTACGGATGTTGATAGCAATATGCAATCGTCCGGATCAGATTCAGATACCTCAGAGGTAGAAGGGGACACAGTGCAAAAACCCTCTCCCCGCCGCAAACCAAAAAGTACTATGAATAAGAGGCGGAATAGATCGAAAGCTGCTATAAGCCCCCCTCAGTCAGAAGTGGTAAAAAGACTGGATTGGGACTATTCGGCGACGTCGCAGTTATACCAAGAGGGGGCAGGGATTATCCCAGCACAGCACCGCTCACAGAGTCAAGGGCAGGCCTCGGGGTTCGATTTAATGTTTTCAACTTTAAAGCAGATGCAGGGTGAGGCCAGAGCTGAGAGCCGCAGAGCAAGGCAAGAAAGCAAGAAGATACAGGGTTCTCTACGGAAGATAAGCTGTATGTAGAGCTAGCAGGAAGGGTTACAGAGGTGGAGGAGCGAACTGGCAACTTGGAGGATTCAGTTGGTAAATGGCAGGAGTTTAAGCAGGAGCAAGAAAAAAACTACAACAGATGTACTATGAAAACTTGAGGATTTTGAGAACAGACAAAGGAGGAACAATATTAGACTTCTGGGTGTGGCAGAGGGGAAAGAAGGGCAGGATGTGCGGGCATATGTAATTGAACTACTTAAGGGAGCACTACCGGAGATAACAGGCTGGAACTGGGAGGCTCAAGTACAGCGAGCACATAGATTCCCTTTTGTCCAAAATAAGGGTAATACGACAGCTAAACCACGTGCAATTTTGATATATGTGGGAAACTACCTGCTGAGTGAAGAGATTATGGCAAAAGCAAAGCCTCAGGCCAAATGTCATTATAAAGGTGTGGAATTTTTTGCAAGGCCGGACTTCTGCCACACGACAGTGGGATGGAGGATGAGGGAGTTAATCGCTCCATTTCAAAATGTAGGATGTGAGGCATATTTAATGTTCCCCAGTCGCCTCAAAGTGATTCGAAATGGTCAGTTTAAAGTTTTTTATTCTGAGATGAAGGCCCAAGAATATCTGACATAGCTAAAAGAGAGTAGAGCACAGGCTGGCACGGTTGCCTTAGCAAGGCAAGGTAATCGTAAGACTCAGCAGTAGCAGTCCTGGAAGAGTGGATTAAGCTTTGGTTCTTGAATGGGGGGGGGGGGGGGGGGGAAGAAAGAGGAAGGGATGGGAATGGGAAATCTAAAAAGGATGGTAAAATGATGTATCAGCACTATTCTCAACGGGGAAAAAAAAAAGAGCAGGGGTAAGGGGGGGAGGAGTGGGGGTGGCAATTCCAGGGGTCACAGCTGTCACATATAGGTCTCATGGACCTATTTGCCAGTGGGGGGGGGGGGCTCGTCAGGGGGGGCACCCAGGGGAGGGGGAGGGTCAACGGGATAGGTAGGGGGCACAACACAAGGTACCACATTAATGAAATACAAAGAAGGCAATTGGTGGGTAGGAGTAAGCAATCTCAGAGTGTACAATTTCTGAATAAAATGTGTGGGTGGAAGTTGCTAGGTCAACCACCTGATGTATTTTAATGGGGACCCGGATAATGTCTTGGAATGTGTGTGGCTTGAATGCTAGGCAGAAGAGACAGGAGGTTTCTATTTTGTTAAAAAATATGAGGGTCGATTTTCTACTCCTCCAGGAGAGACATTATGGCAACCGAAATATATCTTTTGGAGCAGTTGGGGTTTTCAGTTTTAGCTTTTTCAAAACAAGGGTCTAGAAATAGAGGTGTGGCCATACTTTCAAGACGGAGAGACATTCCCATTAGGAAAAAACTGGAAGATGCATGGAGGAGAGGGGCTCTGGTAGAATGTTTAGTGGGTGGGGAATGGATTACCCTTGGTTCAGTTTATGACTCAACGGGGGATGACCCGGAAATTTTTGAATGTTGAGTTAGCTACCTGGGCCCCTCGCATTATCCTCGCAGGCGACTTTAATATTAATGGAGCAGGGGGGCTTGGGTTGGGGGTAGGATCTCGTATTTTTTACCAAGGGAGGAAAAGGAGGGTTTTCCAAGCAGTTGGCTCTGGCAAGAAATAACGCTTTAATAGATGCTTGGGACAGTTTAAAGCCGGAAGAAAAGGGATTTACATATTATTCAGTGACCCATAGGGTGAGTGGACGACTCGATTATTTCTTGGTCTCTAGTACTTTCTTGTCTATATCTCAGATATATACACCTTTCACCGCTGTATGTCGGCTACAGCAGATTAGCTGCGAGCTAACTCACTCCAATTTAATGGGTCAAAAACGGAAGTACTCCATTGTTCCCTAGACAGTCTCCCCTGCGGGTTACCGGATAACTTTTGGCCTACCTCTATCCCGGGCTCGGTGGAAGCTGCAGAATCGGCTCGTAATTTAGGAGTTCTGTTTGAACCCCATTTACAGCTCGATGCCTCTGTAAATAGGACTGCAGCGACCTGCATGGGCCTGCTTCGTGCCCTACGCAAGATCTTACCAATACTTCCCCGGGAAGCCAGAGCAGAGGTATCCTCAGTAGGTTAGACTACTGCAACGCACTACTTCTGGGAGCTCCTAAGATCCTAATCCTAAAGTTACAGAGGATCCAAAACATGGCTGCTAAACTGGCTTTATCTTTGCCACGATCTGCCTCTTCGTCTGCAGCACTAGCCGATCTGCACTGGCTGCCGGTCCAGCAGAGGATTACCTTCAAGGCTTTATGCCTTGTATTCAGGGCCCTGCATGGACTTGGACCAATACCAATTCAAAATCTTTTCTCTTGGTATCAAGCTGCCAGACCTTTGAGATCTTCATCGGCGTTCCTGGTGAGAATTCCCAGGATTAATAGAGTGAGGATTGGCGGCCGTGCTTTTAGTTTCACGGCTGCCACACTATGGAATACTCTACCTTTGGCATTGAGGAGCAGCCAAGATCTGCCCTCTTTTAAAAGGGATCTCAAGACCCACCTGTTCCCAAGAGCAATGTAAATACATCTCGCCTGTTGGTTAGATACGGTCTCAGCGCCAGGATACCCTCCCGGGTGACAGCCGCGCTTAACAAGCATTAAATACATACATACAGATTGAGAGACTACCGCGTTTACTATCTGACCATAACCCCTTGGTTCGAAGTCTAGCTCTGCCAGTAAATAATGATGGGATGAGGGCATGGACTTTCCAGAGAAGTCTTTTGGAGGATGATAACTATATACAGCATATGACGCAGTGGATTAAGGGATTTCTTGTAATAAATAGGGGCAGTGCAGCAGCAGGTATGGTCTGGGATAGCTTCAAGGCAGGGTGCGGGGGGGAGACTGCGCTATAACGCAAATAAACGTAAGCAAGAACAGGAGAGGAATTTGGCACTAAAAAGAGCGATACTTGAAGCTGAGGGGGAACTAAGTGAATGTGCCATTGATGGTAGACCAGCTGAGCAGGCACTTATTAAATTAGTGAAGTTAAGAATGGACGCAGAAGCGGATATTGCAACTAGAGTGGCGAAAATATATATGGCAAATAGAGAAAAATGTCATGAGGTTAGTGAAACAGTGGGGCGAACGTTAGCGGTACGGGCAAGGCAAAAGGCCGCTGTAGGAGAGGTAAGGGAGATCAAAGACAGCTTAGGCAACTTAGTCACGGACACACAGGGGGTAAGGGATGTCTTTAGACAATGTTATACAGAGTTATATGAAGAGCAGCAAGAAAAGGACCCAGGGGAGATAGTGGAGTATTTGCAGAACATTCCAACAATGTTTTTAGAAGACCAAGAACGGCAGAGATTGGACACCCCCTTAGACTCAGAGGAGATAAAGATTGCACTAATGAGTCTCCCATCCGGAAAGGCAGCTGGGCCAGATCAGATACCATTAGAATTTTTTTTTTAATTCTGGAACGTGCTGGGGAAAAACGCTGTAGATACAATACAACAAGCACAGGCTGGGGCATCGGTGCCAGGCTCTTGTTCCGGCGCAGAAATTATCATATTAAAAAAGGGTAAGCCACCTAAGGAACCCAGGTCTTACAGGCCTATAACGCTGATGAATGCAGACACAAAGATTTACTCAAAGGCACTTGCAATAAGATTTGCAAGTGTTATAGGGACACTAGTTACCAGTAATCAGCACAGCTTTATACCAGGGCGGGGAACTACTCACCACACTCGGAAGCTTATTACTTTATTCGAGACCGTGGAGGTCACAGGAGACCCGATGGCGGCAATGCTTCTAGATGCCGAGAAAGCATTTGATCGGGTCTCCTGGGACTATCTATGGTGTGTATTAACTAGGGCAGGGTTTGGGGGGAATTTTGTTAAAGCAATAAGAGTACTTTACAGGGATCCGGTAGCATGTGTTAGGGTAAATGCAGGTGTAACTCGGCCAATCCAAATCAAGAGGGGAACAAGGCAGGGGTGCCCGTGCTCCCCCCTGCTGTTCGCTATGTATCTGGACCCTTTGATTCGTAGGATGGCGATGAATGACAATATTGCCCCAGTAACGCATAGGGGGGAGTGTAAGATACTGGCATATGCCGATGATGTGGCAGTTTTTACATCGAATCCCACGGAGAATATTGTACATGTGGAATTGGAGGCTAAAAATTTTGGCAGAGTGTCAGGTTATTCTTTAAATACCACTAAAACACAGATTGTAATGAATAAAAATACAGTATGCCAGGATCAACGGGTGGTCCAGACAGGTACATATCTTGGTATTATAATCACTTCAGAGTTGGAGAAAGTAGTGGAATTAAATATAACATCTATTATAGCTAAAGTCAGAAGGGATTTGGTCCCAAAGGAAATCCCAAGAGAGCATTAAAGTTCATGGCACTCCTGAGAGAACGAGGGGGGTGGGCACTACCAGACTTGAAATTTTATTATAGGGCCGCTGCCTTACAATATATGGGGGCCTGATAGGTGGAGCGGAGGCAGAAGGGGAGGATGAATTAGGAACATTACCAATATATGGCTTGTTGGGTAAAGAGGCTAAAAACATCTTGCTTAGACAGTCAGATTCGGGTTACTATAAGAGAACTCGTTTCAAGACAATTATGGCAGCATATAATATTTGGAAGGCATTTAGTAAGAGATATGGCTTAGGTAAAAATAATAGATATACAAGAATGTCGAACAACCCAGCTTTTCCTCAAGATATATTTTAAGATACGGTTTTTAATATATGGGTGAGAAAGGGAATTACGAAGATTGGTGACCTTATGGGGCCCCAGGGCCAGTGCCAATTACCCGAGATCCAGGCAAAATACGGTGTAGACACAAGGCACTTTTTCAAGTACCTGCAAGTTAGAAGTTTCTTAATAAATAAAACGGGGAGGAGCTTCGCGGGCAACCAAGATGGCCGCGTAAGCTCGGAGCTCCGCGGACCTTCCGATCCTCCGCAACTATCCTGCCCGTAATCCTGATCCACGAGGGTGGATACTCGTTGCTGGTGGCTACCTGAGGCGAACACCGTTTTCAGAACTCAAATCGGTGTCTCCTACGCGGAGCTACGTCGAGTGGGACTCCGTGCCAGCTCGGTGCCATTGTCTCTGCGGACTCCGCTATTACGCCTCGCTGAACGGCGGAGTGCCAGCCTGCTTTCGTCACCGGAGAAGTGTGCTGACAGCGGTGCTAGTTGGACGGCGAAGCGCACCTGGACCTGTCTCCCGCTGACGTCCCGGACACCATTCCGGGTTTCTGGGCTTGGACTTGCCTGGCATAGCCCTTTGTTCTTTGAGACCTAACATGGCGGGCAAGGGGGACCTCGACAAGCCGTCTAATAGAGGAGGGCGCAATAAACCGCAACAACAACAGCAGAATCGGATTGAGCGCTACACTCAGCTGAAAACACCGCCTGCCACAGGTCCCTCTGCCAAGGGCATCCCACACTCGGGCTCGCCGGACGGCTCTGAGCCCGCTTTGACCGACATTTTGGGAGCCATCACTAGTTTCCGGGCAGACGTACAGCAACAGCATGAAGTCCTCACCCACAAGGTGGATGGCATGGCCGTTGATCTGTCCCTCATCAGAGCCGACCTGGGCAAGACTAATGACAGGGTCAAGAATCTGGACATTAAGACGGCCAGCCTCACAGAAGACGTTTCGGACATGCAAACGGAGGTCCGGAACCTGCAGAGGACGGCGGAGCACTTCGCGAAGCGGCTGGATGACTTCGAAAGCCGGGCCAGGCGGCAGAACGTCCGCATTGTCGGCGTGCCGGAGGGTTCGGAGGAGGCGGCGACGGACCTCCTCGTTGAAGATTTGATCAGAACACATCTTGCCCCGCCTGGCCTCAGTAACTTTTTCTCGGTGGAGCGTGCCCACCGGGTACCGGGTGGCCCGCCGAAGACTGGCGTGGCGCCTAGACCCATCGTGGCCCGGCTGCTTAACTTTCGCGACAGGGATGCCATCCTGCAGGCCTCCAGGCGCCATGGCCCTCTTAAATTTCAGAACGCTGATGTCCATTTCTACCCGGATTTCACCAGGACAGTGCAGCGACAGCGCCAAAGCTATTCTGGGGTGAAGCGACGGCTACGGGACCTGGGCCTTAAGTATTCTTTGATGTTCCCTGCTAAGCTCCGGATCGAATACGAGGGCCGTGCCCTGTTCTTCGACTTCGCCGAGAACGTCAGTGACTGGCTGGACACTCTACCACCGCGCCGAGAAGCACAGGAGGACCACGAGGGTGGCGCGGCTGGCGGCCCGGACCCATGAGACTTGGTTCTGTAATGGGTGACTAAATGACTCTCTTGCTTGCCTCGGGGGCTATCCAATGTTGCTCTTAATTGCCGTAATGTCTTTTCTGTCAGTACATGGAGGGTGGCGGGAGGAGTTCGCGGAGAGTCCTTACTCCCCTGGGTGTCTTTTTGTAGAGTAGTTATGGGGCGACAGGCACACTGCTGGTTGGGGGGGCTTTTTAGTCACATGCAGGGGTGCAGGGTGGGGGGGTGCAATTTTGCGGGGTTTGTTCCTTGTTTGTTCTATTTCTTTTTCTTCTTTGAGGCAATGGACTGTGTGTTTTGTTGAACAATGTATGACTGGGTCGAACGGAGTCGGGTGGGGCGGATTGCTTGGGGATGGGGGGTAGGACACTAAAAGTGCTTAGCTGGAATGTCAATGGATTAGGTGATAGGGTCAAGAGAGGGGTGGTGCTCCAGCTGATAAAAAGAAACATGCCTGATGTAGTTTTACTGCAGGAAACGCACTTAGTGGGCAACTCTTGTAGGGCCCTGAATCGCAAGGGTTATAAAATGGTCGCCCACTCTGGGTTCTCTTCGGGCTCCCGGGGGGCGGGCGTCCTTGTACGTGCGTCCCTTCCGCTTGAGATAGACGTCACCCTGCTAGATGATAGGGGGCGTTACGCAGCTGTGGCGGGGAGGTGGGAGGGGCGTTCTCTGGCCCTGTTGTCGGTTTATGTTCCCCCTGGTCTCCAGTCTAGCACCTTCCGGGACCTTGGTGGCGCCATTTTGTCCCTGCCCTCGGGCCTGCTGATCCTAGGGGGGGGACTTCAATTCAGTCCGCTCTGGTACCCTGGATCGTCAGCCACCGAGAGACCTCCCGGGTTCCCAAACGTGGCTGCCGACCTTCCTTGATTCTATGGGTCTGGTGGACTGTTGGCGACTTTTACATCCGGCGCTTCGCCAGTTTTCGTTCCTCTCCGGTGCCCATGGAAGTCTGTCCCGCTTGGACTATGTCCTCACTCTGGCGGCGCAATCGCCTGCCATTTCTGAAGCGCGTTTTTTGGCAAGAGGCATTTCCGACCACTCGCCGTTGTGGATCTCCTTTGATTTCGGTGTCCTTTTGTCCAGCCGCCCGGCAGCCGTAAATCCCTGGTATTTCCGCACCCACAACATGCGAGCGCTGCTGGCCAAGGCCATCGCCTTATACTTTACAGAAAATACTGGCTCAGTGGGCTCTGCGGTCACCCTTTGGGAGGCCTTCAAAACGGTGTTGCGGGGTGAGGCCTTGGCTCTCATCGCGACGGCCAAAAGAACTCGTGATGCGGATCTCCTGCAAGTTGAGGAGGAGGTCTTGGACCTCGAGTCCCGTCTGGGGCCCGGGCCCGAACCCGCCCTCCTGCATGAACTCTCTCTGAAGCAATCGGAGTATCACGATCTTGCTACGAATGCAGCTCTGCTCTTAGCGAAAGAGCAGCAAGGCCGCATTTATGACGTCGGGGACAAGGCTGGTAAATTGCTGGCCTGGCTGGACAGGCGGGAGATGGCGAGCCGAGTGGTTCCGGAGATCCTGTGCGAGGACGGAGTGGTGGTTACTGATCCGAGCGCCATCGCCGAGTCCTTTGCTGACTATTTCCGGGGGGTCTATACCTCCGGGTCGGACCGCTCCGAGGCCGACTCGGCTGAATTCCTCTCTGCAATAGACCTTCCTTGCCTCTCTGAGGAGGACAGGGTGGACATTGACCGGGACATCACTGCGGACGAGATCGCCTTGGCGATCCGCGCTTTGCGTACGGGTAAAGCAACCGGACCCAATGGCATACCGGTTGAACTATATAAGATCCGGCCGGACGTGATCTCTCCTCACTTGAAAGACATGTTCCTCCGTGCCCGTGAGGATGGCGTCTTCCCCCTGGACCAGCGACTGGCCACTATTGTGGTTATTCACAAGGATGGCAAGCCGCGGGATGTTTGCAGGTCCTACCGCCCTATTTCCCTCCTCAACGCCGAACCCAAGATCCTGGCCAAACTGTTGGCTAATCGACTGGTCGGGGTTATTAGCGACCTGGTGCACCCGGATCAGTCCGGTTTTATACCCCGCCGCAATACTGCCCTTAACCTGAGACGCTTGCACGGCGTTATGGCCAGAGTTCACGCCCTCACTGAACCGGCGGTGCTGGCCTCCCTTGATGCCACAATGGCTTTTGATTCCTTGGAATGGAATTATTTGTGGGCAGTCTTGACGAAACTTGGTTTTGGGCCGGGCTTCCTGGGCTGGGTGCAACTTCTTTATTCTAGCCCCTTGGCTGCTGTTACGGTGAACGGTCGTATGTCTGCTCCCTTCGCACTTCAGCGAGGCACCAGACAGGGCTGTCCCTTGTCTCCGCTCCTGTTTGCGCTGGCTCTGGAGCCCCTCGCGGCGATGCTGCGCTCGCACCCTGACTTGCACGGGATCTCCTGGTCCCCGGGCTTTGAGGACAGGGTCTCCCTGTACGCGGATGACATCCTGCTGTATCTCACCTCCCCTTGCAAGTCGCTTATCGTGGCGTGCGATGTGCTCAGGCTGTTTGGGCGTTACTCTGGCCTGATTATTAACTGGGCCAAATCCTCCCTTTACATCCTCAAAGGCGACACGCCGCGCCTTCCCAGAGGCTGTAATATCCAACTGGCGGGACAAGGCTTTAAGTACTTGGGGATTTACATTTCACATAACCCTAAGGCAAGGTATGACCACAACTTGCTCCCCCCGCTCCACCGTTTGCGGCGGGACGTGGAGAGTTGGCGTAAGCTCCCTCTCTCGTTGCTGGGCCGGGCGGCGTTGTTTAAAATGATGTCCCTGCCCAGGTTCCTGTATGCCTTGCAGAATACTCAGGACCTTGTCCCGGCCCGCTACTTCAGGGAGGTCGAGAGTCTGCAGCGTGCCCTTCTTTGGGACGGACGACCCCGTGTCGCTGTTCGGAAGCTCACCATGCCATGGTATGATGGGGGCATTGCGCTACCAGACGTGCGGAGATACTACTGGGCCTCTCAACTTACCGCCATCAATCATGGTTTTTACGGTCCCGTGGACAACCCCGGTTATGCCATGGACCGCTGGCTTTTACACGGAGGCAATTACTATCGCGCCCTATATTCTAGATCCTTTGATCGTAACCTCACCGGCCCGACCAAGGCGGCGGTCCATACGTGGCGGACGGTCACTAAGATACAGGGCTGGCAAGGCAGGCTGACGAGATTTACCCCTCTCTTTGATTCCGACATTTTGGGCAAGCTTTGGCACACCAAGGGCTTTGAGAAGTGGGATCTCATAGGCATCTCGAGGGTTGAGGATATGCTCTCCAGGGGGGTGGTCAAGACTTTCCCACAGCTGCAGGCGGAGTTTAAATTGAGTGCTACGGAGTTTTTCCGCTACGCCCAGTTGCAGCACGCAATAACTGCCGCAAGGCCGGAGGAGGGTGACATCCCCGAGAGTTCCCCTTTGGAGGACAGGGTGTTGGACGGGCATATGCCTGATAGCGCCATCTCTCTGTCCTACAAGAAGCTAATCAACGTTCAGGTGGACCTCCTCCAGCGCTTGAGGGAACAGTGGGTGGCCGATGGGCTGGAACTGGACGACGAGGACTGGCAGAGTGCTGTTTCCTCCCCTAAGGAGGTAGCCATTTCCTCGCGTCTGAGATTGGTCCAGTTTAAAATCCTTCACCGAGTGTATGTCACCGGCCCCAGGCTTGTGCACATGGGCTTCTCGCCGGATGGCCTCTGCCGCCGTGGCTGCGGAGCCCTTGCCACCTTTCTTCATATACTGTGGGAGTGCCCCGTTATTGCCCCTTATTGGGAGAGGGTTCATAGAGTGATGCGGGAAGTGACTGGAGTGGAATTAGCAGCGGAGGCGCGTAGGTGCCTCCTGAATGTTTGGGAGCCTAATGACTATGACACGGCGCAGATCCGATGGGCCACACTGGGCAATATGGTCGCTAAACGGGACATAGCGCAAAGGTGGGGTTCTAATGTGGCCCCCCTGGTGGTACAATGGAAGGCCAACATGGACTGGTGTATGTTGCGCGAAAAGACTGTGTATACTGCCAGGGGGCGGCCTCAGACGTGGAACAAGGTATGGGGTGCCTGGAATGCCTATAGAGGGGACTTGTGTTTACCACCTGCACCGTTGCCACGAGATGAACGCTTGTCACCGTAGACGTTGACGACAGCTATGCTATTCCTGTACGGATTCTCCTGTTCTTCCTTCCCCCCCCCCCCTGCTTTTGCTACATTCTGTCTCAGCTCTTTCTACAACTTCTCCAGCTCCTTCCGCCTCCTACCGACTAGTGGTCTTCTTCATTTCCATTGCCTTTTTCGCGCCCTTGGGCGCTTTGTTTAAGTTTTTGTTTTTAAAAATAATAAAACAACCTGCATTGTCCTGACGTGAATCGCTAAGCACTATGACCGTTCTATACTATGCTGCCTTGCCTCCGGGATGTTAGGCTGAATAGCTGTGTGCTTTTTCCAATAAAGGTTTTAAAGGTTTTAAAAAATTTTAAAAAAAAATAAATAAATAAAACGGGGGGGCCTGCGGGATGTGGAAAAAATGCCATAATGGAGTTGGTACAGGAGGGAGTAAGTTGCACTATTAAGAGGTTTTATTATGAGCTAACAGAAACGAGAGGACGATTTCGAAAAATGGGGTGGGAGTTGGGCAGAGAAGCTGGGGTCAGAAAGAGAATGTTTTAACCTGTCATTAGAGTTGGGTCAGAATGTTCTTTGCTCCACAGCCCTTCAGGCGCAACACTATAAAACATTATATCGGTTATAATACACCCCGGCAAAAATAGCGCAATGGGGGGGGAGGGGGGTAACGGGTATTAACTGCCCAAGATGTGGAAGTTTGCAGGCGGATATTACACATGTATTTGCAACATGTCCCCAGTTATCGCCTATACTGAAAGGGACTGAGGCTTTTTTACAAAATTCTTTAGGAATATTTGTTAATCTGACACCCTCAATAATATTGTTAGGTGTGAATGCGGATGGAACCCAGAGGGAAGGGGTGTATTTTATCTTTGTCGCAATGGCCGTATTAAGATTACGTATTGCCTCATCGTGGCTTGACTCATTACCACCAACATATCAACAATGGTTAGCCAGGATATACAACCTTGAAAAGGAGATCTATGCAAGAAAAGGGACAAGCATTTACAATGCAATGGTTTCGCCTTTTGAAAAGTTTGAGCTATTGGCATTGTAAATTACAAAATTTGTATTCATGTGTTGGTTTTGAAAACAGATACATAAATGGCATTGTCATTTACAATCTCTGGCAAATGCCACACAAAAACACACAGGCCCACACACACACACACACACACACACGCACACACACACACACACACACACACACAGAGAGCCCCACAGAGAGACACACACACAGAGAGAGACACACACACCCAGAGCCACACACACTCCCACCCAGAGCCACACACACACCCACCCAGAGCCACACACACACCCACCCAGAGCCACACACACACCCACCCAGAGCCACACACACACCCAACCCAGAGCCACACACACCCACCCAGAGCCACACCCACCCACCCAGAGCCACACACACCCACCCAGAGCCACACACACCCACCCAGAGCCACACCTACCCACCCAGAGCCACACCCACCCACCCAGAGCCACACCCACCCACCCAGAGCCAAGCACAGCGAGGGGGCAGGGAAGCAAGCACAGCAAGGGGGCAGGGAAGCAAGCACAGCAAGGGGGCAGGGAAGCAAGCACAGCAAGGGGGCAGGGAAGCAAGCACAGCGAGGGGGCAGGGAAGCAAGCACAGCGAGGGGGCAGGGAAGCAAGCACAGCGAGGGGGCAGGGAAGCAAGCACAGCGAGGGGGCAGGGAAGCAAGCACAGCAAGGGGGCAGGGAAGCAAGCACAGCAAGGGGGCAGGAAAGCAAGCACAGCCAGGGGGCAGGGAAGCAAGCACAGCCAGGGGGTAGGGGAGCAAGCACAGCCAGGGGGTAGGGGAGCAAGCACAGCCGTGCAAGAGAGCCGCCCTTGGTCCCAGACTCCCTGGGCGCAGGGGTGGCAATGCCAGCACTTGACTGGCTCCTGCCTGCAGCTTCCGCGGCAGTGCCCAGCTCGCACCCCCAATTCACCAGGACGTCTTTCTAGCTGTCGAAATAAGTCAACTTAACATCTCAAGAAACATGACAGTGATGAACAGCAGCCGGTGAGCTGCATGCTGCAAGAGTCCGAACCCCTTGAGAGTAACTCAGCCTTTCATCGTCCAAGGGGCGATAACATGAGTAATGCCGACTGGCAATAGCAAGCATAATTTAAGCGCCAGGAGAAATACGAGGCTCGGACTCCGGAAGTGCTCCACATTAACATTATGTGTGGTTGTTTACCAAAAGGACACATTTCATTTGCTCGGTGACTAAACCCACGCAACCTGCTGCGGTACGAGCGGAAGCGCGTCATTGGGTGCCTGTCCGTGCCATAGGTGCGCGGGCAGAGGTCAACACTCTCCCAAAGTTTGTTCTGCTGCAGCAGGGGCAACAGCTTTCACCACCAAACAATAACCCTGTTAATTAGATTGACTTGTTATAACAGCTGCGAACTATCCCAATTATCCCTACTTTGCAAAACATAAAAAATACCTCCCACAGTTTTCAGTCGACCCTCTCTAAAACTAGGACTGTGCCGGCAAATCCGGGACGCCTGGTAACCCTATATAACAAAGGCCAGTCTAGTATACAGGAATACGGGAATGTGAGAGGGCCCAATATGAACGAACCCGTCTGTTCATGAAAAGGTGCTACGGCCCATCCCTAGTTTATTGCTAGCAAGTAACCGGCGCTCAAAATGTATTCGTTTGTGGACCGTCATCATGGTTGCTTCTGACCCGTAAAACTTCCTTTAGCACAATGCAGAATTTCCCCAAGATTGGTAGATATGGGGTTAAAAGGAATGCGCCGAGAAGTCGCTGGCTGCTCACGTGTCCTAACTTCACGTGTATCATTTAGTAGCTGTTTATGACCCAAACTACAGGTCTGTAAGAAAATAAAAAATAAAAAGTTCAAAAGATTAGAAAATCTGCTTTCACTTTTGACACCGACGTGTTTTTTTTTTTTAGCTTTGGGCTTTATTGGCAGACTTCAACTCCCACAATGCAGCGTCTGAGTCCGTAAAACCAAGAGCCTGAAAATGAGGGTTGGAATTCTCGTTGAATGCACCCCCCCTCCTCCTCAGCCACCCGACCCGAGATCATATTTTAGTATGTGTCCCGAAACTGGGCTAATGTATACTTATGTACTAATGGAGACGTGTTGCAATAGGCATGCAGAGGATAATCCGCTCATCCCGTCTCATGTTGAGAAGAAACACTCGAAGTGTAGAAACTGTGTGTGGAAGTATTAAGACAAAGGGGCGGTGGGTTCCAGGAGGCGCGGGCGCAGTGTTGGAGCCGTGACTAAACACACATAGAACAAACGTGCAGCGGGTGAGCAGTGTTTGAATAAGTGTGCACCTTGTGCGCACGTAATGAAAGCGCTGTTACTACGGAGTAGGTAGGCCTTTTATTCACGTAGGAGGCAGTGTATCGTCCTTCGCCTCTAGGCTGGTTCGCCACGGTACCCGCTCAGGGGGAGGGGCCCAGTGTCTGCCCCAGAGAGGTCACAAATGCATTTGAGGGCAGTGGTGGGCGAGCACACCTCGAGCCAGACCCCTCCCCTCTCAGCCCGCTGGAGCAGGGGGCCCAGAGATCAGCGGACGAGCCCACCAAGGACCGGGCTCTGCGTGGGTCACCTCGGGATAAGTATGCACAGGTGCACGGGAGAGGGGAGGGTCACTGGAGGCCAGCAGGCCAAGTAAACAGGTTCGAGAGCGGGAGCAAGTGAGGCAGATAGCACTTACTGCCGCCGGCCTTGCAGTGCGGGCTACCGCCTTGTTTACAGGCTAATTGTTACTCGTCAGGGGAAGTATAGTCCTTCATTCAGTATAGCGTGGGCGGCTTGTTTGCACCGAGAGCCTGGCTACTTAAGTGCACCATGATGTCTCCTTAGCGCATTTCCACGACTCCCACGCCTTCAGCCTTTCCCTTGCACTGCGATGTTTGCAGCCCTCGAGGCGAGGAAAGCCACTCAAGCCATGCCGTTGTTATCTGTTTGGATTGGAAGTGATCCAATGAGAGGGTCCTGCCTCAGTTTCCTCTTCGGTACTCACGCAAAGATTACAACTTAACGCGAACTGCGAAGGGGCATTAACCGTAAATTGAATGAGGGATGTTCCACAAATTCGCACTGATTGAGTGTAACTCAAAGACCTGTATGTGCTAAGGACTGCAGCGTGCATACTGGACATATGGGGAAACGTAAATCCATGGAGGTGGGGGGGGAGGAGATGGTAAACTCCCTAAACAGCGGAAGGGAAAAAAACCGAGAAAGTCTTCTAGCCACCCAGTAGCAAGTGTTATGGAACGAATTAATGACCTTGTCGACGATTGTAGAGAGATTCTAGAAACTGACCACGACCAGGGTAATGGGGAGATTGGAAGCGAAAAGGGTGGGGACGCAATAAGGGTAGTAGATGCTATTAATGACTTACCCACTATACCAGCTATGTTCCGCGCAAAGAGAAAATTAAAAGCTAATAATCAGGCAGACAATGGGGATTGTCTAATTATCCAGAATAAGGCCCCAAAAGACATAGATCAGGATCTAGCTGTCAGTACTATGGGTGAGGGCTCATTAACCATTACTGTCCCCCAGATACCCTGCCATAATACACATACACATAATACACATATAAAACACATGTACGCATTCCATGGTTAAAGTATTTAAAGGGATGCTTTGAAGAGCTGGGGAGTCCAGACCTTTTTTTAAAGCCTGATTTTATTACCGCTGGTGATGTAGAATTTGTAAGGAAGTCTTTTTCCTCCCTTAACAGGCTCGATAGAGATGGGGTAGAACTGTGCAAACCGAACGTCCGTAACTTTGTGAAGCAAAAAACGACACCATCCATTAAACCATATCTTTTGTGGTCTTTGTCGTCCCACGAGCGCTTTTTATTAATCAGGTTTCGTTTGGATTATTTCAATTTTTTATTTGCTGTCCCAAAAGGGACTTGTAGGGGCCAAGTGCTAGCATCCTGTGGCTGCGACTGTGTGTCTCCACAGGATTTGCTGTACTTTGTTTTTCTGTAGATTTTATGAAGTGCCCCGTAGGTTTTTTTTAACCCCCTTGTTAAAAAGGCTGAATTTTATACAGGTACGCCCAGTTCTCTTTTACCTACAAATGTTGAAACCTGAATGTATTCCACTTGTAGTATGCTTCTTGAAATACTTGCTGAGATCTAGAAACTGCATGGAAAATTAATAACTCCCCAACACGAGTAGGCAGCCTCTTATTTACTAGCTATGAATTTGTACGTTCAATTACTGACAGCCCGTTATTTCCCCCTTTTTTTAATAATGATGCTGATGTTTATATTTTTGTGTATTTTATTGGAGTATCTATTACAATTTATATCATGAATTGTATGTTTTTATATTTAATGGGGCTGTATAACTTTTATGGTTTTTGTTTTTAAACTGAATAAAGTATTTGAAATTGAAAAATTGAACAAATATCAAGAACTCAAATATGTATTACATTTGTTTTTTTTAACATTTTATTAATACACAGCATTTTAAAATGGAAACCGTTGAATTGCTTAGTCTTTTAGGACTTATTTTAAAATTCTTTATTAATTAACATGTGCAGTAATATTTGCGGTCAGTGCTCGACAATTAAAAAGCATCCAACAGACCAGTGTCATGTAAGGTGGGTTTGAAAATATGCTGAGGCAGAAAATGTAGATGAACCCAAGTGCATGATCTGTTTGCAATAGTCTACTGTACAACCAGCGATAAAATAAGAAATGTTCAAATACAGGTTTTCACATGCCTCAGCCTCAAATTCTGATTTCACCCACAATTAAGGGCACTGCTTTACGAAAACCCAAGGAAACACGTCGTTCAAGTTACTCACAATGAAAAAGGAAAGTCATAAATACGATAATCAAAACAGTTGTATCACAAAGAATGTACAATTGAGTAAAAAATGTAAAGCCGAAAGGAAAACCTTCACTTTTCAGGAGACTTTGAAAGTTCAGTAAGTTTCAAGCATTAGCCAGATGTGATCTGCTATCGTCATCCTGGTAGTTAGCATGTGCCGAGTCTTTGTAACAGCCAGTTTCTTCGGTCAGTCATGGTCAAATACCGCTTCAAGGGACATGATCTCTCGGGACAATACTGCTTCGGATGAGGTGTGTCGTTGATCGGCTTATGGTATGGTACTTCCTTTCGAACAAGGATGGCAGGTTGATAAGTGAAGGGGACGGGACACCCTAATGGAAAAAAGAACACTATGAACATGGTTACCTTGAAGATTAAGACCAATTAAGCAAACATTGCACCTGTGACATGGGTAAGCACTCCACACCACTTGGAGTCAAGCTAGCCGGGCTGATGAGAGGTGTTACCTCGAAACCGGTCCGGTCCTCGGATGCTTGATTCCGTTCTGGGAAGGACATGGCTTTTGTAGTTCGGACTGGACTGTTCCCATGGGGCACAGGGTCAGAGCTGATTTGCATATCGCCATTGTCTAACCCAGGGTGGTGTGGAGTGCAAAAAAACGATGGATTTGGGCCCAGATCTTTGGACTGGGTTGAATGTGTGACATTGATCCACATTCGGTCCATCACCTGTTGTTTTTGCAATGGGTAACATGACATTCCAAGATATCAGTGATTGTGCCTACCAACACCACCAGTGCACTCTCCACACTGTGCACCACAAGTGCGACCCATCCTTTTGTGACATGCAGATTTTTTCTTTCCAAGTTTCATTGTACAATTTGCTTTTATTTTTACTGGATGCACCGATGTTTTCTTTCAAAAGCCAAAAACATTTTCAAAAGATTGCAAAAGCCAAATGTTTCGAAGATATTTGTTAAGCCACCACCAGCTATTGGCATTTAAATTGCATTCATGATGCTCTTAAGAAGCTGTGCCTTTGAAACCCCCAGGATTACCCAGCTGCCTATGCTACAATACCTTGCCTACATGTGTACGTTTGGATCTCGCAAACAAATAAAGTACTCAAGATAAAGTTTAGCAACCAGGTCCTCTGTGATCCGCCAAACATCTCATTCTGCAAAAAATGTTCAAAATATTTAAACGTGATATCAATGAGGACAGTAGTAGAAAAGAGCAATATGACGGGACCGGAGGAACTATTAAGATCAATGAATGTCTCTTGAAGCTAGAATCAGCAGCAGCGTTGCGTCTTCACATTGGTTTGGTGAATTGCTAGAATCCACGTAAAGGAAGATCAAGAAACCTCTGAAGTTGAAGTAAGAGTGCACCTGGTTATTTTAAAATGGCAAATATATCTGGCCTTGGTAGAAAGAGTCCTAATTCAACTAACACCTCAAGTAATGGACTCCAAGATCTTGACAAGGCACTTGCTCCCAACGGGCAGAGTTACATGTCCTCCACAATAGCTGTGCAAGCTGGCCAACCTGGACTCCCATAACATCAAGAACACCTCACCAGCCCCTTTGGAAAGAAAAAAACCGAGATGCAGACGCTGGAATGCAGGCGTGCAACAATGCTGCCATCTTGATCGCCACTTCCATTCTCTTTTGGGGCATATTTACATTACTCTAAAGAGCAGCAAATCCTGAGAAAACTAGAAAACATTTCCAAAAGGAAAATGAAACATCTAGTAATGTTGGTGGGAACAGCACATTGCACCAATCCTATGTGATCACACCCTAGGGTATTTAAACACCACTTAGAGGTCACTCAATTCCTAAATGGTTCCAGGCAAGACTATAGAATACGCCAAAAAAACACTGGGTTAATTGCAGAACTAAAAATAAGTAGAAGAAAATGCACCCACCATGAGCAAATGGACCATAGATACACAATTTTCTTCTGATGGATGCTACTTCCTTGGGATGCAAATTGCTCTTCTTGGAGAGATCTACTAGATACACAATTTTCTTCTGATGGATGCTACTTCCTTGGGATGCAAATTGCTCTTCTTGGAGAGATCTACCCGTCAATGTCTAAAGAATCTAGATGGAGGTGACAAATATTGCCTGTCAACTGGTTTGACAATGTTGGACCCTAGAGTTTCCAGACATGGTACCTGCTCAAATAACCAGGATGAAGTTAAAATGCGCTGCTGCCCTGAGTGGGATATCCAATAATGGTCAGGTTCACAAGGAGAACTTATACAAAGAAAGAAAGTTATTGCAACAAAACTACTTAAAGGCTATTTAATTAAGAAATGTCTGAATCATAAAAAATACAATCTGTCTCCATTTGCAGGATTTTGGCACTCATACTATATAAAGTTGGCATTTTCAAAAAGGATTTAGGTTCTCTGAAACATTGGTACGATACCTCCATCTTACGGTCATGGTCTTCCCATTTTATTGTATAAATTAGATACATCTAGAAGTTATCCCTTGGAGTTGGATGCAAACGTTGGCCATTAGTGGCCTACGATCACATAAATGAAGGCGCCCCTTTCAAGCTTTACCAATCAGCCAAGTGATTATTTCTACAGTTGCAATATATCATCGAAGTGATTAGTATCTGGGCCGAGACATTTGTGCCTTTCGCCCACTACTTCTTCACCCTCTCCCTTTATCAGAGTGCAGATGATATCTCAGCTGCCATATCTGTTTTTGATTAAACTTCTGGAATTTGTGGTTTCCTGATGATGTACTGTACGCCAAAACACGCGTGGAAGATGCATCAACTAGCCACTTAAATCAGTGTTTTACATTCTCTTTGATTCAAACAAAACTTTTGTATGAACTTTTGTCTTCGTTTTTTGTTCATATTCGTCCATTGCACTGTGTACCCTTGTGAATTATGTGGGGATAGCATAATGTATATGTAATCAGTTGTCGGATGACCTGTTAGAAAAGATTTTAAACTTTTGTATTAAAAAAATGAATTTTTAAATGCACAGTTGTTTACACGGAGGTCCTTACATTACGTCTGATTTATATGGCCTGTTAATTGCCACGGACTTTTAGTTGCCTAGGGTTTTTTCTACCATTGTGTATTTGCCCTGCCCTAGGATTCTACAATTGTTGCTGGGGGTCCTTGGTATTTAACTTTGGTTCTCTGAAACTTAAACAGTGTTTTTTGTTAAATTGAACCGATTTTAAGTTTGGTTTATGTTTCAGACTAACAATTAGCTTACATTTTCAATTTAATCCATAGAGAATTGTGGATACAAGCCCTGTAGGGATCCAGGGGTTTCCCTGCCCAGAAGGCACAAGTGTGGGCCAGATATTGTTTTTTGTTAGGACCATGGCCATAACATTTCCTACTGTTCACCTGGTTTAGTATGGAATTTAAAATGCCCATGACGGACAACCAGGTTTACTTGTTAACCTTCCCCCATCAAACTAATTTAAAAAAATATATTACTTTAAAAAAAACATGCTTGTGCCTTCACCCAGTAAGTGGGATCACCGTAAAAAAATCACCAAGCAAATTGAGATGGGACGTTTAACCCACTAAAGTTCCTGTCCTGAAATCAGCCAATTCAGTAATGTTTAGAGAAAATGTGTCTTCTTCCCCAGATGACTGCTTTGTAGACCTAACATGGGGTATTTCATTTCTCACTATAGCAGCTGTCGCTGTTTCTTTTATGAGAATGCAAAATCTGCAGTTTATCTGTAGCCACAGCATTCCTTGTGTAGATTGTACTCTGCATATTCCTTCCTCCAATTAAGTATAGATTTTCATAAGCCTCGAAGCCCATCACTGCTAAGCATTTACAAAATATGTGTTGGACTGAAATTTAAAGGGCAGTGATCTGTACTTTTTGTGCTGGCTTCATCTTTTGATGCAAATGAACTTTCCTTGTTTCTTTGGTACTTGAGGTCTCTCAACCAATGTTATCCTTGATCAAAAGATATACTTCCTGCCTCATCCTGTACTAAAAGAAACTCAAGACCTCAGTAAAAAGTGGAGTGGGGAATGTCAGAGAACGGAGCTTGTGCAAATTTGGTAAAATATCAAGCACCCATTTGTCTAGATATATTCTGCCATATTTGACTGATTGATAAGTTTCCGCGAAGAGGGACAGGATGGGTGAGAGTTCATTCTTTTTTTTTTATTGAGCAGCACATTCAGCTTTATACAGGACATATAATTATCAGAATTTCATATGACTCAATATACACAACTGCTGCACAAGTTACTACGATATATCTGTAAGAGACACCTTAGTGATAGATTCCTTACCTTAGAATATCCCCAGGCGTCAGACTGGATCAAGAAAGTTTAGCTTAGCAGTACCCCTGCGCGTCAGTAGGTGGCGTCTTGCGGCTCCGCGCCCATCGTATGCGCAGAGATGACGTCACAGAGACTACTTGGGCGCCACGCATGCGCACTGCGTCAGTTCTGTACACTACTTTCCGCGCCAGGAATACAGAGCCATGCAAGATATTGACCACTAGTGCACTGAAACTAGGGCCCTGAAAGGAATGGTCTTAACCCTAGTAATCAGTTCGCAGAACGGGGAGGATGGGAGGGCGGTAAGGAATCCATCACTAACTAATGTCCCTTACAGATATAGCGTTACACAAGTAGTACCTTGTGCATCTGAAAGAGACATGTTAGTGATAGATTCCTTACCTTAGAATAGATACCCCAGCAATACCAACCCCGGTGGTGGGTCTGCTAACAAGATTACACCAGAAAGTCATGGAGAACAGAACTACCAAAGAAGCCGTCTCTCCGGACTGGACTGTCAAGGCAGTAATGCTTGGTAAACGTGTCCAGCGAGGTCTACGTAGCCGCCTGACAAATGTCCTGCAAGGGAACGCCGCATCCCAAAGCAATAGTGGCTGCCGTCGAACCTGGTGGAATGGGCACACAGCCCCACAGGAGGCTCCTTCTTAGCCAACGAGTAACAAGCCTTGATGCAGAGACCGACCCACTGAGAGATGGTCCGTTTGTGCATGGACGACCTTTTTGGCGCCCACGTAGCCAACAACAAAGAGCTGGTCATCCAACCGGAACTGCTGTGTGTGTTTCAGATAGAACGAGAGCTCACATTTTGGGTCCAGACGGTGGAGCCGCTCTTCCTCTTTTGAAGGATGTGGAAGCAGAAAGAAGGTGGGCAAAGTGATGGTCTGCCTGATGTGGAAGGGAGTAACAACCTTTGGCAAGAAAGAAGGACGTGTCCTTAAAACCACCTTATCTGGGTGAACGGAAAGGAGGTGCAGAGGAAAGAGCCTGGAGCTCACTCTTCTGGCAGAGGTGATAGCTACCAGGAAAGCAGTCTTTAGAGTAAGAAGACACAAGGGACAGTTATGAAGGGGCTCAAAGGAAGTGCACATCAGATATGTCAAGACAATGTTTAAGTCCCATTGAGGCATTATGAACTGCACGGGAGGAAATGTGTATGTAATGCCCTTCAGGAAATGGTTAACAACCAGGGACTTAAAAAGAGAAGGCTGATCAGGAGGCCGCAGAAAGGCTGAGGTGGCAGAAAGGTAACCCTTGATAGTGCCCAGAGCAGAGCCCTGCTGGGCCAAGGATAGAAGGAACAGAAGAACCTCAAAAGAGGGGCAGAAAGGGGATCCACAGACTTATCTGTGCACCATGCCACAAACTTGTTCCACCTGCAGGCGTTTACCGTTTTTGTGGAGGGACGCCTGGCTGCCAGAATGAGATCACAGACTTCGGAAGGAAGATCGAAAGCGGTCAACTGTCGCCGCTCAATCTCCATGCATGGAGGTGGAGGCTGGACAGGTTCGGGTGAAGGACTGCCCCCTGCTGCTGCCACAGAAGATCCTCCCGAAAAGGCATTTGGATCAGGGGATCGATCGCCATATCGAGTAGCTCGGGATACAGTGCCTTTGTGCCCAATGCGGAGCCACAAGATTTACCTGGGCCCGGTCGCGCCTGATCTTCAGCACTCTGGGCAGAAGTGGAATAGGCGCAAAGGCGTGCAACAGCCCGCAGCTCCACTCGAGACGAAAAGCGTCATTGAGCGAGTGCTGCCTTGGAAATTTCAACGCGCAGAACTGATTACATTACTCGTTCTCTTCGGTGGCGAATAGATCTAACCAAGGATCTCTCCACTGCAGAAAGAGACCTTGCGCAACGTCAGAGTTCAGACGCCATTCGTGATCCATCATGCACCGGCAGCTGAGTTCATCGACCCTGGCATTCAGAGAACCTGCCAGGTAATGCCTTTATGTTCCAGCCAAGAGCCTCCCGACATAGGGTCCACGACCCCACCTCGCCCTGTTAGTTGCAGTACCACATGACAGTGGTGTTGTCTGTGAACACCTGCACTACACTCCCCCGCACAGAGGAAAGGAATGCTTTCAGTGCAAGTCGGATCAACCGAAGCTCCAAAAGGTTGATATGGAGCCGGAACTCAGCCGGAGACCAGAGGCCTCTGATCTCCACCTCTCCCAACTGGCCTCCCCATCCCAGGAGGGACGCATCCGTCACCATTGTGTGCTCCGGTTGGGGAAGGAGAGGGATCTGCCATTGACCCAATCGCGATTTGTGAGTCATCACTGCAACTGCTGTGCAGTGCCCTCAGAGATCTGGACATGATTGGACAGGTTGCCCTGACGCTGTGCCCACTGGAACTTCAGGTCCCACAGCAGAGCCCGCATATACCATCTAGCATGTTGTACCAGCAGGATGCAGGAGGCCATCAGGGGCTGGAGGGTCATCCTGACTGAAACCCGGGATAGAGGCTGAAAGATCAGAATCATAGCCTGAATATCCCAGACTCGCTGCTCGGGAGGATAGACCCGAAACTGCGTCGAATCCAGAACCACTCCGATGAAGGGGAGCTTCCGAATAGGGACTAAGGTGCGACTTCGGCACATTGATGTAAAACCCCAGCAAGTGCAGGAGGTCGGCCGTAGTCTGAAGGAGGGTGACTACTGCCTGGGGCGAGCCCGCCTTCAACAACCAGTCGAGGTAGGGGTAGACTGACACCCCTGACCTGTGCAGATGAATGCCCGAGGGGCACTGGCAAGGCCGAAGGGGAGCGCAGCAAACTGAAAATGCTCATGGCCTACCGTGAACCGCAGGTAACGCTGTTGGGCCGGCAGGACAGGAATATGAAAATGTGTCCTGCAAGTCCAACGCTACCATCCAGTCTCCAGGGTCGAGGGTAGCCAAGACCTGAGCCAAAGTCAACATCTTGACCTTCTCCTTCCGGAGGAAGCACTTGACATTCCTGAGGTCCAAGATGGGGCGTAACCCCCCTTTGTCCTTCTTGGAGACCAGAAAATAGTGGGAACAACAAAGATGCCCTACTTCTGGCACAGGAAGGCGCTCGATGGCCCCCTTGGCTAAGAGGGCCGCGACTTCCTGTTGGAGAAGCGCAAAGTGATCCCCCGACATGCGGTGGAACTGAGGCGGCATGACCGGGGGGATAGACTAAGGGGAGGGAGTAGCCCCTCCGGACAAGCTGCAACACCCGCTTGTCGTAAGTGACAGAACGCCAGTGGGGAAAGTGATGGCAAAACCTGCCACGCACTGGCGTGGGATGCGACCTGAAGCTCAGACTAGGAAGGCTTTGAGGTAGAGGTCGCGGCCATGGGCCCGCTGAGTCTGGTTCTGCGCAGGCTTCTGGCTGAACGAACAGCCAGGGGTGCCTCTGCAATGGCCACGAAAGGAATGAAACTTGGATGGTCGCCTGGTGGAAAGGCTCAAGGACTTGGCTGTAGCTAGAGTACTTTAAACGCTCCAGTGCCGGTTCGGCCTTATCACCAAACGGGTGTCGTCAAAAGGCATGTCCATGAGCAAGCTCTGAACGTCCAGGAAGAACCCAGTGGACCTCAGCTAGGTGTGGCGCTAAAGTGCCACGGTCGTGGACATGGCCCTGCCAAGGGAGTCCGCCGAGTCCAAACCACAACGAATGGCGAATCTAGCCGCGTCCTTATCCTCAGCCACAGCCTGAGACAGTACAGTCCGGACCTCCTCTGGGCACAGAGGCAACACCTCATCCACGGAATCCCACACCGCGTGGGAATAGCGGCCCAGAAGGCATGCAATGTTCACCGACCGCAGTCCCAAGCTGGCCGAAGAGAACAACCGCTTGGCAAACTGCTCCAATCTCTTAGAGTCCTTATTCGGCGGAGCCAAGCGAAAAGCAGTCTGGGACGTAGAAGCCTGATTGACCAGACTTTCGGGTGTAGGATGAGTGGTCAGAAACGCAAGGTCAACCGGCGCCAGGGGATGACGCCTGGTGACGTTCTTATCCACAGGGACCCCCGTGGCATGCCGTAACCAAGTGCCCAACAAGACTTCGGTGAGGGCATCATTAAAGGGCAGCAGCGGCTCCGAAGAAGTGGATGCAGGCTGGAGCACCTCAGTGAGGAAGGTTGTCTTCAGGGTCACCGGGGGGGGGGGGGGGGGGGAGGAGAGGGTGGGGAGATCAAGGTTAAGGGGGCAGGGGAGAGGCAAGCCCCGGATCAGAGGAGACGTTGAGGCCCACAGCCTCCTCCAAGTCATCCACCCAGTCCTGCTCAGAATCACACTGACGAGCAAGGGGGTCCTCAAACCCTTCCCAGTCATCCTCCTCCGCCAGCCCCGAAGGCTCAGGCGGCAGGGCAGGAACCAGTGCAGGAATAAACGGCGTCGGCCGGGGCCGAGCCGGCACCAGTTCTGAACTCGGATCCCAGGCGGGGACACATACCTCAAGGAACCGGGGCAGAGCAGAACCAGTGGTATCCACCGCGGTGTCGCCGGCAGAGCCTAGGGCAGTGCCGGGGCTGGAGCCGGCAGCATGGGACCTCTTCGAGCCGACAGGCCAGCAGGATCCAGACGCGGGAGCACCGGCAGGAGCCCGAGGCCTAAATAGGCAGTCCATGGCAGCAAGAAATTCTTGCATTTGTGCGGGAGTTGCCGATGGACCCGGGGAAGGCGTATAGGCCGCATGACTCCCAGGCTCCAAAGGAGCCGCAGGGGGGAAGGGGGGGTTTCGGGGGGGCTCCTGTCCCCCTTGTCCACATCTGGGGACCAACGGGGGAAGTCGAAGAGCAAAAACGCTTAGACTTCTTGTTTGTGCTGTTTCTTACCCGAATCTGAAGGGGAAGAGGAGTGGCGGTGACAACTCCGCAAGCGTTCCCAGGAACGACCCCTGGATCTGGAATGGGGCGGGGGCGAGTGCCAAACTTCGAACAACTTCTGGCGCCGTTCCCTCAGGGCCTTCGGTCCATAGCCCTAAAGTCCAGACAGGACCGGGAGTCATGGTCGCGCTCCAGGCAATAGACAGACGTCCGCCATCGACCTGTTTCGACGGCAGGTCCCGCAAGACTTAAAACCAGGCATCACAAGACAAAAGTCTCAAAAAGATAGTCAAAAAATGACTAGGGTACGTGCTGTAACCGGATCTGCTCTTACTAGCGCGGAAAAAGAAAGAACTGACGCCAGCGCGCATAGGTGTCGCCCAAGTAGTCTCCGTGACGTCATCTCGGTGCATAAGACATCAGCGACGGACGCGGAGCTGCAGGATGCCACCTACTGACGCGGAGGGGTACTGCTAAGCAAAACTTTCCGGGTCCAGTCTGAAGCCTGGGGATATTCTAAGGTAAGGAATCTATCACTAACGTGTCTCTTTCAGATCAATAAATTAATCTTAGAATACCCCATTAAAACCAACAAAGTGCAAATGTTGCCTTAAGGGCATTGTTGAGCTACTGCGTAAACCCCACAAACTACTTTAAAAAAAATGTAAAAAACCCTACAGCCTGGAATGATAAAGTGCCAATAGAGCTAATCGGTGCTTACCAAACTGGATGACTGCCATGTCCCTGTACCCTAAGAACATCCGACCAGCAGTTTCTCTAGGGCAGTCCACTAATGTGCAGAAGTAATCTAAAGTACTTAACTTCTGCACCCCAAAAATAAATACCAGCAACCTGATTAAGTACCCTGTGGCTAATATAATAAAGTAGCAATAATGCTTGCCTAAGCTTGACACACCAGAATGCTACCTTACACCTGTGCCAGGTGGACTTCAAACCCAGTCTCCATTATGGCCATATGTCAGAGGGTACCTACGTTCTCATTCAGAGACAAAAATGACCCATATCTTATAGCATATTGTTTGATACGAATATGGTACCAGAGCTCTCTTTCACGATCTTTAACCCATTAGCCCATTTAGCAAACATAGGGCTGATAGGTACTTCCAATTTTTAGAAATCCTCTTCAATTACAAAGCCTCGCCAGCTTCCTCAGAATTGGATACTAAAACATAACAAAATGTAGTACTTGCAGACCTTACTAGTCAAGAAATTCCTTTGATAAAGGACCTACATGTTTGTTCAAATGAAGATCCTGCCAGCAATTAAACCTTAAAGACCTAAAGAGACAGACAGCAAGAACAAAGGTACTGCCCTAGCATACCTACAAATTTAATTACTAAACACATTTAATTACTAAACCTAAGCCTTTCAGGCCTAAATGTGTAATGATAAACTGTTTAAGACCAGATTTTATTTTTTAAATAAAAATAGGTCTCCTCCGAGAGATGAATAGAAACACGAAACCTTGCCGCATTGGTATTCTATACAAGAACCACTTAAGGGATCTTATTGGTGTCCTGGTGCCAGCAGTGAAGAGAATTAGGCAGTTTCTTACCTCAGACGACGCAGTACCACGGACAGAGAAGACAAAACCTCTGAAACAGACCTTTTTCATAGTCGGCAGTCATCAATGAACCAGTTTTTAGGCCAGTGGTAAACTCACCCAGCACGGTTTCACTGCTGCCATCAGTGTGCCTTCTTGAAATGGGGCACACCATTTTGGGGGGGGGGTTCTTGGAAGAAACACGCCAGTCACAACTTCATGTTAAATGTCAAGACTCCGATAATGACAAACAGCAGGAATCGCAATACATGCAGGGTGAATTTGCTTTGAAGGACAGACAAGGTAAGACCTTATGGGTAATTCCTGGAATATGAGCATTATGAGAACTCCTTTGAGGCGCTACAGTCACAGGATGTGAGAAAGTGCCATCTTTCCTGCATTGGTAAGACCCCTCTTTTTTCTTAACTGCTGATGTGCTTTGACTGAGTGTGCCCTGGGTTCCTGCAAACCAGGTACCCAGGGCCTGTGTTCCTTCCCTAAAACGGTGTTGAAACCAAAACCAAATTAGCATCTCTGGCCACCTTTCAGCCCCTAGTAAATGGGACCCTAGGTACCCAGGGCATGGTGACCAGAGAAGACCCCCGAGGATTGCAGCACTGATTGTGCTACCCTCAGGGGCCCTGTACCCGGGCACCCACACACTGCCTTGGCAGGCTGAGTGCCTAAGTACAGAACCAAAACGAGAGTCGACAGGGCACACAGCCCTGTGTGCCCTGCCCACAGAACCCACTGCCCTGGCATACTTCAGTCACCCCTCTAGCTGGGTGCCCTATGCCAAAGGTGAGGGCACGGGTGCAAGAGCCCTGTGCCCCTACAGTACCGAGGGCCATTCCTAGGACCTGTAAGTGCAGTGATGCCAGTTAAGAGTATATGATGCTGGGGGGTCGTCATTACGAACTCCACAGCACCATGCTGGCTACACTGAAGACCGACAAGTTTGGTACCAAACTTCTCAGCACATTAAACCCGCACTGATGCCAGTGTGGGATTTAATGTCACATGCACGAGAGGGCCTCTTAGAGATGCCCCCCAAAACCTGAACCTACAATCCACGTCTGGGCTGAGTGGCTGCAGAGGCTGCCACCCAGCAGACATGTTGCTGGACCCCTGGGTAGTAGAGCCCCGCTCTTCTCGGCCTGGAACAAAGCACACCCTGGGCGAGGTGCTCGGTCTCCTCCCCAAGGATGGACAGGGGGAAGCTTCAAAGGCATACCGCCTCAGAGCTTCTCCAGACCATTTTCTGTACCCAGCAACCAGCCCCCCACCAACTCTACCCCCACTTTGGCGGGAAGAATGGCGGAAAAACTACGTCAGGAAGGGAGGGTGCCAACCTGTGCCAACTCCACCCCTCAGGTGGAGGAGGGGAGGTGAAGCACGACCCCGGGCTCCGGCCATCTTGAAGATTGGGAGCCCTGCCCAATCCCAGCTAGGTTCAGGTCTCCCTCCCACAGGAGAGGAGCAGGCTAGGGGTGTACTCACCCCAGGACAGGGGCCCATTGGCCCCTGCCCTACCTGTAACGCCCCTAAATTTAGTATTTAGGGGCTCCCTGAACCTCCCTTCCTCAGATTCGGACAACAAGAAGAAGAAAGACCAGGACGACGACGACCAGCCAGGCAGCTGCTAACAGGACAACCCAAACTTACTTGGTCCCAGCCCTTCAGGCCTGTTGCTCCTGGAACCTGCTCCTGCTGAACTCCGGTGACTCCCGTGGGCAGTCACCTTGGGACACCTAGAGGACCTGCCTGCCTGCACCCCCGGACGATTGGAACTCCCACCAGCAGAGGCTCTGCTGCAACAACCCACCTGGTGCCGACCAGGAAGTCCGGACCAGCCCACTCTGCACCAGCCGAGCCGGGGCTGGGCAACCCGAACCAAGACCCCGAGGACGTCCCCCCCTGGCGACTGGGACCCGAAGTCAAGTGCCCAAAGACCCTCCTCGACGAACCAGACGACGTCTGCAGACTCAGAATCAGGCCCCCCCCCCCCCTACTGCGACCAGCCGAGGGTAAGCTTTTCCGACCCCTGAAGACACCCCTGCACCCGGTGCCCTACAGCCCCCTGTGCCTACCTTTGGGGTACCTACCCGTACTCCAACATCCCAACTTACCTCTCGAAGTGCTGCTCGCCCCTGGAGAGTCTCCGTCCCCGAGCCTGCAGCCTTTGTTCCACTTTGACCTTTCCCATTGGATAACATTGAGCGCCCGATGGCTCAAAAGCGCCCAAGTGCTGCTGGCTGTGACGTCTTTGCTCTAGCCTACTCCCCCTTTGTCCTCAACAAGTGACCAGGAGCTCAACTCCCACAGCCACGTGGCCTGCTAGCCAGCAGCCATCAACCGGAGGCCCCCTTTCACTCATTGGATAACATTGGGTCTAACTACCTCTGCACCCGGCCGCCCCTGTGCTGCTGGGACTGAACTAACTGTATTAACCTGACCCTGGGGGATCCCCGAGTCTATAACCAGAACTATAACTTCATCAACCAAGTACTCACCTGGAAACCGGTAAATCACATACCTGCCATTGGATAACTTTAGCCCATTTTGACTCGAAAATTTTCCAAGTGTGAAGATATGAAAACTGAAAATATTCACATAAAATCAGCCGACGTCCGAATTCCAAAATACTCACCTGGGATCAGGAAAGAAGCCAGTACTCTACCTTGTAGCCCAGTACTGAAACGCTAATGTAATCCTTACCATATTGCCGGATAACCTGGGGAACCCATTATCTGATTTTCTCTGCAATTTCTTCTGTCTACTTTTGAAAACTGCAAATATTCTTTAAAAATCATACGAAATACTGAAACGCAATTACTTACCTATTTTGAGTTAAGCCCCCAGTGCTGGCCCTAGGAGACCAGGGCTGGGTTACAAAAGTAACGCGAACGTACTTTACCTGCAACCTGAATTTCCTCCCATTGAATACCATGGTCAGATTTACATTGAAAAATTTCGAAGTGTGAACTTTTAAAACAGCTTTATATTCATCATAATTCTTCGCAGTAACTAAAACGGTTTTGCTAATCTGGTTTCAGCTTAGACCCCAGGACTGAATCTTAGACCTAGTCCTGGAACTACCAAAGTAATCCATAGAGTAATCAACTGTACTTATCTATAAAACCCCATTAAGCTCAATGTTAGAGTGTGATTCAGAACTGTGTTGCTTACTGCCTATACTGTAATCTATGTGTGCACAAACTTTATTGCTCCTTAGCAAAGTAATTACTTGAGAGTACTCATAACCTGAAAAGTATATTTTTACAACTGTTGGTTCTAAAAATAAAACAACTATATATGAGGATATAATACCAATTGGCCTTGAGTTCAGTTCTTGAGTGTGTGGAACCTTTTGCTGACTGAGTGGGTACAGCAAATGCTTTACACTGTCCTCTGGTACTGCCTTACTGCTCGACCAAGCTACCACTTTGGAGAGTAAGGTCAGTTCTGACTTTAACCTCTGTTATACCTCTGGGGTTGGTGGACTCTATATACACACTGCACTACCTTCTAGTCCAGTACATATAGACCCACTTTTTCACACAGGAACATACAATACAAATCCCCAGTTCTTAACATGGTGCTGCAGGACTATAAGAGGTTTTCCTTTAAGGGAACGTCTTCAAAAACGGGGCAAGCTGGGGCACCACAAAGAACGAATAGTTGCTTACCTGTCGGTGTAGTCTTGCAGCTTGATGATCTTTCTGGATTCACTATGCTGTGCATTATTCCACGGTCTTGTGGTTGGGTCCGGATTCGTAGTCTTTTCTTTGTTTTTTTTCTTCTTTTTTCGTAGCCCAGGTGGGCGTCGACGTCCCACCTTTGGTGTATTTGCGGTGACATCGGCACGCTTCCTGCGGAAGCTCCCACTCCTGGGCGCCATTTTCGGATTCTTTTTTCTCATGTTCGTCTTGTTACCGAAGTTATGGCAATGTTCAACTAAACTTTTTTCACCGCTTTAACCTTTAAGGCTTCTTTTCCAAGTATTGTCTTTGTTTCAACCACCTTATCTCTCCAGCCTCATCTTTCTGGCGGAGGTGGGTGAGTTCGCTAGTGAATCCAGAAAGATCAAGCTGCAAAACTACACCGACAGGTAACACCGACAGGTAAGAAACTATTCGTTTCGCAGCGTGAATCTTTCTGGATTCACTATGCTGTGCATAGACTTTGTAGCGGTTTCTCATGTTTGTGGCGGCTGGGTGGAAGATGAGCGTTTGTTATTGAATATGTGTTGAAGCACCCTTTGTCCGACTTGTGCTTCCTTGTTAATCTGTATATCCACACAGTAGTGCTTCGTGAACGTGTGCACAGAAGCCATGTTGCCGCCAGGCATATGTCCTGAATTGGAGTGTTAGCTAGGAAAGCTATTGTAGCTCCTTTTTTCCTGGTAGAGTGGGCATGTGTACCCTCTGTTAGTTCCTGCCCTGCCTGCTTGTGGCAGAACTGTATTGTTTGTTCCTTTAGTTACTGGTTTCCCCATGAAACTGTTAGCGAAGGACGCAAAGAACTGCTTTGTTTTCCTGTGTTCCTTCGTTCTCTCAATGTAGTGCATGACTGCCCTTCTGGCGTCCAGAGTGTGCAGTGCCCTTTCAGCTCTTGTTGCCGGTTTTTGGAAGAAACTCGGTATCTGTATAGTTTGATTCGAGTGGAACCTTGACACCACCTTTGGCATGAAGTGTGGGTCCGTTCTCATCACCACCCTATCGCTGTGTATCTGTATGAAGGGTTCCGTAAGTGTTAGTGCCTGCAGTTTGCTCACTCTGCGCAGTGAAGTGATTGATACCAGGAAAGATGTTTTCATGGTCAGCATTTCGAGGGAGGCCTTGTGAATCGGTTCGAAAAGGTTCCTTCATGAGTTCCGTTAGGACTAGGTTAAGGTTCCATGCGGGTGGTGGCACCCTCTTTGGCAGTGCGATCCTCTTTGCTCCCTCCAGGAATCTCTTAACGACCGGTGATGTGAAGAAACTCTTGCACGTTTCTCCTCTTGTGTAAGCGACTATCGCTGCCAAGTGAACCCTCAGGGAGGATAAGCTCAGATTTTTGTCGAGCAGGTGCATGAGGTACTTTAGCACTGTTGAGTCCTTTTTCATCTTATTGTGTAGCTTTTACCTCCTGCACCACAGTGTAAATCTCTTCCATTTTGCTACGTAGCACTTCTGTGTGCTGGGTCTCCGTGCCTCCCGAAGTACCCTTAGGGTGTTTTCTGGCAGTTTCAAATGCGCAAACTCTATGTCCTCAGGAGCCAAGCTACGAGGCTCAGGCTCTCTGGCTCTGGGTGCAGCACTTCTCCGTTTTGCATGAAAAGTAGGTCCTTTCTTCTCCCGAATCTGTGGGGTGCCCTCGGTGTCATCTCCATGATCTGCAAGTACCATGTCTGCCTGGCCCACTGTGTGGCCACCAGTATCAGGGTCATGTTGCTCGCTCTGCACTTGCAGAGTACCTTGTGTATCAGCGGTATCGTGGGAAAAGCGTAAGCAAATGTCCTGGACCAGTCTATCCATAGGGCATTCCCCAGGGAGCCCTCCCCGGGCTGTCTGGATGCAAAGTTTTGGCATTTTGCAGTCTGGCGTGTTGCAAATAGGTCTACCGACGGTGTCCCCCACCTGTCGAAGAGCCTTCTTGTCTCTTGTGCATTGAGTTCCCAGTTTCGAAAGCAGGGCTGATTGTGTCCCCCCCCCCTCCTTGTTGATGTAAAACATCGCTGTTGTGTGTCTGGATCAACACTCTCTGGTTGTACAGTTTTATTTGGAAGACCTTTATGGCTAGGAAAACGGTTTTCAACTCCAGGTAATTGATGTGTCTGACCGAATCTGCTGGTGTCCACAGGCCTCTTACTTTGAGTTTCTCCATGTGAGCGCCCCATCCCCTCTGGTACGAGTCTGTGGTAATGGTCACTCTTGGCGTTGGTTGCGTCAGAGGCTTCCCCCTTGTTATCTTCCCCATGTTCCACCATGCCATCTCTTTCTGCACTGCGTGCGTGCGTTACAACCACTAGATCCTCCCAACGACCTGTAGCTTGTGACCATTGCTCCTGTAGCCATTCCTGTAAAGGTCTCATGTGGAGCCGTAAGTTTGGCACTAGGTGTATGCATGATGCCATCATGCCCATGATTTTGCTCGCTGTCCTCACTGTCAGAGCTTGCCCCTTCTGGTAGAGCCGAGTCTCCCTCAAGAGCGCTATCTTTCTCTTCTCGCTGGGGAACACCTTGCTCTCTAAGGTGTCGATATGTGCTCGCAGGAAGATTTTTATTTGTTCTGGTTCCAGGGAGGATTTTCCCCAGTGGATGGAGAATCCTAGGTTCATCAGTGTGCTGGTCACTCTCTGTGCGTGCCACTTGCACGTTTTGTATGAGCTTGCTTTGATCAGCCAGTCGTCCAGGTAAGGGTACACGTGTATCCCTTTCCTTCGTAGGTGTGCTGCGACTGTTGCGAGGCATTTTGTAAAAACCATTGGTGCCAATTTGAGCCCGAACGCCAGGGTTGTGAACTGGTAGTGGTCTTCTCCGATGAAGAATCTGGAGGAGGTGTTTGTGGCCCCTGTTCATTGGGATGTGCAGGTAGGCATCTTTTAGGTCTATGGTGACCATGAAGTCCCCGCCTTGCAATTGAGGAAGTACCTCTTATAGGGAGGTCATCTTGAACCTCTGCGTTCTTACAAACTTGTTTAAGAATCTTAGGTCCAGGATGGGTCTCATAGTTTCGTCCACCTTTGGTACCAGGAAGTATGTGGAGTATACACCCTTTTTCCTTTCCCTGTAAGGTACTGGCTCTATGGCTTGTTTTTGCAGGAGCTCTTTTGCTTCCTCCCGAAGGAGCTCTAAGTCTTTCCTTGCTAGTGGCCTTTTTGGCTTCCTGTCCATTGACTTTCCCTCCAACTCTATGCAGTACCCGTACTGTATGATGTTGAGTACCCATTTGTCTGGTGTTATACTCTTCTACTCCCTGAAGAAGTGTTTCAGTCTTCCTCCCACTGGTCTTACATGTACGGCGGTGTCTAGTTCGTTTAACTCCTGTCCGATGTGTTTCTGCTCCACCCTGGGAGTTTTTGCTCGGGTGGGTACATGGAGTTTTATTAAGTCACTTAGAGGCGGGCTGCTGTCCCCCTCTCTTATTATGCCCACGTCCATTGCCTCTCCTGCGAAACGACTGGCCTCTTGGTTGGTACTGCCAGGACTGTTATTGCTGCCCCTGCTGTGTCTGGGCGTCTGCTTGGTGGGTTTGCTGGAACGCCTGGTGTGATGTCCCTGGCTGGTTTCCTCCCCTCCAGTTAGGTCTTCGTGACGGGGTGCCCCTTTTAGTACCTCTGAACTGCAATGCCCCCATGGATCTTGCAGTCTCGTTATCCTTTATCAGTTGGCTGAGTTTCTCGTCAACTGGGGCCCGAACAGCGTTTTGTCCGTTGAACGGTGTGTTGAGGATGCTGTGCTGTACTTCTGGCTTGAAGCCCGAAATCCTGAGCCAGGCCTGTCTTCTCTCCATGATGCCCATCATCATGAGCCTGCTGGAGGGGTCTGCTCCGTCCAGGGCAGTCTTGAGGCAAGAATTGGCTACATTCTTCCCCTCTTCGACAAGGTTTTCAGCTCTTTGCTTGAATTCCTGTGGCATGTTCTTTATTATTTGGCCCAGCTCTTCCAGGATCTGGTATTGGTGCCTGTTGAGAAGTGTATTGAATTTGCAATGTGCCAGTGCATTGCGGCATTCCGTTCAATTCTTCTCCCCACCAGGTCCATCCTCTTGCTTTCTTTGCCTGGAGGTGGCCCAGAAGTGGTAGGCATATTGGCCCTCTTTCTTGCCATGGCTGCAATGATTGAGTCTGCCGAGACCGACCCCTGTATGTAGGGTGGGTCCTTGGAGGAATGTTTATACTTTTTCTCCGCCCTGGGAGTGACGGCTTTGCATGTAGCTGGTTCCTTGAAAGCCTCTTTTCCCTGTGCCATGACACTGTCTAGCATGGGCAGGAACTGGCTCCTGGTTTGTGTAGGGAGCAGTGTCTCGAGAAGGAAGTCTGCTTTCTGCTTTTCTTCGTCGAGTTTTACCTTGAAAACTGCAGCCGCATTCCTGATGACTGTGTTGTAGACTCCGATGTCATCTGGCAGAGAGGGCCTCGAGGGATACGTCTCGACGGCTTCCTGTGGACTTTTGGTGTCGACGTCCTGCCAGTCTACTTCCTGAGTCTCTGAGGATGCAGACCCGAGGAGTGTCCTGGGGTCGTCGTCTCCTTCATCCTCATAGTAGGAGGCCTCCTCCTCTTCTTGGTCGTCGAAGGTCTCGACGCCCACCGACTGATCTTCGACGTCGTAGTCCTCCTCCTCCGTTTCCTTGACCACCTGTACCCTAGGTTTCGTCGGGATTATGTATTCCTTCATCCTGGCGTCGAAATCTTTTTTCCGCTGCAGGATGTTTTCCATCTCGGCCTAGAGGCGTCTTTTCTTTTTCTCCATTTTGTCCACATGGTCAGCGTCGAATGGATCAACCGCTCTTTATGGAGACAAGCCGACTTTCGTCGTCTAAGGTTTCGGTGCTGAGCTGGCTCTCTGGTCCTTCGTCGACGCTGAAGCTCCCTTCGGATCCCTTTCCCTCTGCGTCGAACACTCCTTTTCGGGGGCGATTTTCGAAGTCTTCTGCTGTTCCCCAGGTTTTTCCCTCAATTTTTCGAGACTCTGGGTCTCTCTGTGCCTTAGGGGCCGTAGAGTCTCCTACCTTATTTGGAGTCTTCGTAATATCGGTCTCTACTACCGTGTAGCCGTAGTCTTCAGTGGCGGCGTTGTCCTCCTCTTCCAATGATAGCCCCAGGTCTCGAAGGGACGGTGGCTGTCCCTTGCCCTGCATGGTGGCGTTGGCTATCCTCTGTCTCTCTCACTCGAAGAGTCTTCGGCGTGAAGGCGGAGCAGGCGTTGAAGTCCTCGCTCTCGTGGTCGACCGGTAGGCAAAGGTTGTAGAACGGGTGCTGGTCCTTCGCCCCGTACTTGTGGTGGCAGTTACGGCAGAATTTGAAAGGAGTGTTGTCTATCTCATGCGTTCAGGGGGCCCCCTGAGCTTGCATTCTCCGATGGACGTCGAAGTTCTTCTTCTCCTTCGTCGTCCTCTTCGATGATGTAGTCTCCTGTAGTCTTCTCAATCTCTTTTCTTGCAAAAAGGTGCGTATTTTCTTCTTTCTCCAAAAATGTCTGGAGCCCTTTCGGGAACGATCCAGATCCAACTGCGGAAAAAAGAATCTGAAGATGGCGCCCAGGAGTGGGAGCTTCCGCAGGAAGCGTGCCGACGTCACTGGAAATACACCAAAGGTGGGACATCGACGCCCACCTGGGCTACGAAGAAAAAAAAAAAAAAAAAAAAAAAAAGACTACGAATCCGGACCCAACCACAAGACCGCGGAATAATGCACAGCATAGTAAATCCAGAAAGATTCACACTGCAAAACCTTCATTGCAGGAACCAACTCTGATGCCACAGCATACAGAACACCCATAACCATAACTACTGGTACTGGGACATGGAGTGTCCTGAAGAAGGCAGAGGTGACCATAAGATGGGGCACATTTAAAAGGCCGAAACATGTTGACCACCGGGCAGTAAGATGGGGTCTAAGGGGCACACTGTAACTCCCTAGCACCACCACCCTTCACGTTTTTAATCCTGACTGGAGGATCCAGGAATAAAAGAAAATGGGGATACCTCCAAGTTAGTTTTAACACAAATCACACTGCACCTTCACCTCCACTGTTCCAAGTCACAATTTGGAAATATATTTTTTTTCTTTTTATGTTGTGTTGGACTTCCCCCAACCCTATTGCCCCACCCCAGGAGTTGGCTGCACCGGGGTGTTTTTTAAGCAGCTCTATGATTAAGCATGTCACACTTTGGTGTGAGTGAGGGCAGTATTAAAACACACAGCACGTTTCCACAATATATCACAACACCACGTGCGTTCACTCCCTACTCCTTATAGTATGTTTAAGTATTTGATTGGGGGTTCGGAGTAGGTGAGCACCGTACCCTCTCCCCTTCTTTTGTGTGTGGAAAACCTATAAAAGCTACCTGTATACTGTAGTTCCCCAGTATTGATATGCAACGTGTTTATTTCGCATAGGCGAAACCTTCTGGCTTTACCAATGCTGGTTTTGTTTAGAAACAGGGAGATTAAGTAATTTATCTGTAAACTCAAAATGTGGTACTGAGACAGAGGCTAGTGATATATGGCATCCTTTAGGGAGAGGATGTGGCGTAAGTCCCAGAGCTGTCAAATATAGTACTAGTAAACTGGGCTAGAGTTTCAGCGTCGGCATAACATCCTTGATTTTGGGCAAATCCCCCAATTTTGCCATAAATAAAAAATGAATGTGTCCTTGTGCAAAGTAACTGGTGCTAATGTAAAGCGCTCCAATATCTTTGGGTGGCACTAGTGCTATACAAAACTGCACACAAAAACAAATTTGAAAAGCAGAGTCAGTGGAAGAGGGAGTCGGGTGGGGGGAATCTGGGGGTGGGTGGTAATCTGGGGGGGGGGGATAAGTGCAAAGGGAGTTCAGCATGGGCAAGCAGCGCAAAGCGGAAAGTTGACGGGCAACCAAAAGCAATCGCAGGTAGCCACGGAGAGATTACGTGATTTGCCTAAGTTTACTATGTCCTCGTGAAAATTAACTGATGTTTATATAAAGCACTCCAATACTGTCGAGTGGTGTTGGCACTACATAAAACTTCACAAGAAGCGAAAAGCAGAGTTGGTGGAGGAGGGGGATCTGTGCAACGGATTACAGCAGGGCAAGCAGCAATGGGAGGGAGGTGGACGGGCAACCAACAGTAAATGCGGGCTGCCATGGGGAGATTAAGTGATTTGCCCGTAATAACAAAATGTGAAGATGAGGCAGAGGCTAGGGAGATGTGGCAGCCTCTTTGGGAGAGGATGTGGCATAAGGGCAGGAGCTGCAGACTCGAACTGGGAACCTGGGTTTTAGTTGCGGCTCCTGCTTAACATCCTGGATTCTTGGCAAATCACTTAATCTACCTGTGCCTACAAACTGAATGAAATATCTTGCTGCAACTACAAGCAAGCAAGGAAAACCATGACAATCATACAAACAAATGGAAAGTAAGGACAGGTTGTAAGCCTCATGTAATTATTATTATTATTATTTTTTTTTTAAATACAAGAGTTCACCGGCTCTACACAAGTGCTGTGCAGGTGAAACCTAAAAAAGGTTTGCGAGATCCCTGCAGAATGATTGGCATGTCTCTTGGCACAACAGTCTTTAAGCAAACAATCTGGCCAGGGTAAAATTATGCACAGTTGCATTATATGAAATTAAAACATTTTGTGTATTACACAAACCAAAACATGGCTGTTTTGTTTGCATAACTGAAATTTCACCCAGACCAAAGCGCCATACAATGTACGTTATTACACAGTCCTGTAAAAAGGAAGATCCACAAATGCAAACATTCAAGTTATACATATTTTTGATGTTAAAAGATTACTCTTTGACCCACATGTCCTCTTAATAGATTTTATTTTAACTAATTTGTTCACATCTAGTCTTCCTTCTCCGAAAATATTCAAATACTTAAAATTTTGTTCCAAAAGTCAACTATTTGAATGTTTTTGTAGCGAACACCTTCATGAGGTTGGATAGTCTATGCTCCCATATTTTATTCAACTTACTTAGCTAGAAATAGAGTAAGATACTACATAGTTCAATCTTGGTTATATCAAATCTTTTGTAAAGGTTTAGTGACTACAGAAGGCACGCACATACTTTCTCTGACTCACTATTTAGAAGGCATCTAAAAAAAGCAGCAATAGGAAGTGGCTGGAGTCATTTATCAATAACTGTCAGGAAAACAAAAAGGCATTGTTGAGGAGCTGATGAAAAAGGACAAACAATATTTCTTACAGATTTAAAAAGAAATTTCTCAGCAAACTTTGCAACTACATGATGGTTTCTGTATAGTTGTTAAACGACAGTGGGTTTTAATCGTGAAAATTCATCAAGACGACTTGCACCTTCCATTTGTGCATGTGATGTACATTGCTCCTTTGGCAAGAATACTAACGCACCTGCCACAGCACAAAGGTAGAGGATGCTGGCTCTGCTGCCTTTCCACTACAGATTCTGGTCTCTCAATGTCAGGAGGTAACACATGCAGAATAATGGATATCACAAGACAACTGCTTGGAGGGGATCAAAAGGAAGCAAGAGTGTAGCAGAAAAGAGGCACTACATAGATTTTGTCTTGCATGTGGGTAGACGATGGAGATAAACTGCAAGGCTTCAACTAAAGGAATCTAGTCGGGCATACCACCGGGTCACTCCTGAAAGTTTGGCTCAGGCCTGTTTGGAGCATCCCTGTATTCTATCAGGTGACTTAGACAGTGACCTTGACACGCTACAGAAGTGGCTGGTCGAGCGGTTAGATGAGCTTGCACCACCTTCCGCGCCCCGCTCATCCACCAAGCGGACATCAGCACCTTGGTTCACGGAGTCTCTGGCACTATCCCGGCGTAACTGCAAGGCAGCCGAGAAGCTTTGGCGCAAGCAGTATGATCCGGAAGCCAAGGCCACCTATAGGGCTTCTATTAGGATCTATAATGCAGACATTCTGGCTGAAAAAAAGAGCTATTTTGCCGCAAGAGTTGAGGCGGCGTCTAACTCTTGCAGGGAAATTTTTACTATTGTCAAGGAGTTTGTCACCCCCAAGGCCTGCGCAGTGCATCATGAGTTTTCTGAGCCATGGGTGATTTCGCTGGCAAACTTTTTTACAACAAAAATTAAGCCGATTCAAGACTCTTTCCCTTCCTCGGGTCTCAGTGTTGTTACCAACCCGAGCATTTCACCGATCTTGTCAGTTGAGTCCAGTCCTGTTCTCTCTGAGTTTCCAGCTATTTCTGATTCCACCTCCCTGGACCTCCTCTTGAAACTTTAGTCAGGCTCCCCTTTGGACCCTTGCCCTGCTACCTTTTTGGCTAGAGCCGCGAAGATTTTGAACCCTTTGATTAATCCAGTTCTTAATTTATCGCGGACCAAGGGTGCAGTCCCTTTGGTTTGGAAACAGGCAATGGTTGTTCCACTCCTCAAAAAGCTGGGCCTTGATCCTGAGAATCATGCAAACTATAGGCCAATTTCTCTTTTGCCGGGTCTTGCAAAGATAGTGGAAAAGCATGTTCATTCTGTGCTCTCCACTTTTCTTGAAACTCATGGCTTGCTTCACTCCACCCAGTCGGGCTTTCGCTCCAATCTAAGCACCGAGACAGCTCTTCTGGAGGTTAATGAAGCCATCAAGGAGGTATTGGATTCAGGTGGAAGAGCTATGCTGGTAATGTTAGATCGGTCGGCAGCTTTCGACACCGTCCCTCATGAGGGTCTCCTCAGCAGACTATACGAGATCGGTCTGAGAGGGACGGTGTTGAGCTGGTTTAGATCTTACCTGGTGGGCCGCCGACAGGTGGTCTGGGCCCCCCGTACTCTCCCGAAGTGCCGCCTTTGGAGGTAGGAGTCCCACAGGGGTCGGTGCTTAGCCCGACTCCTTTTAACATCTTCATGACCCCTTTGGCGGTGCTGGCGGAGTCTTTTGGGGCTCAGATCATATCATACGCCGATGACACCCAGCTCCTTTTCACCTGTAGTAGGGGCGCTGAGTTCAATGGAGAGAGCATCCGCGGGTGCCTTGGGGCTGTTTAACTGGTGTCAGCGAAACAGCCTCAAGTGCAACCCTGACAAATCTGAGGTGCGTTTCTTCGGGTGTCAGGCTGACCCGTTGTGGCAGGATTGGTGGCCTGTGAATATGTTCCCTCCTTCGTCTTCCTCCTTGGTGGCTAAAAACCTTGGGGTCAAAATTGACAATGGTCTATCTTTGAAGTCCCAGATCTTGGGCCTGACTGGCACCTGCTACGGTCTCCTTAAAATGCTGTACATGTTTCTTCCTTTGCTCCCTCTGACGCATAGAAAGACGACGGTCTAGGCCTTAATCTGTTCCAGGCTGGATTACTCAAATGTATTATATTTGGGTCTTCCGTACTACCTATTACAAAAACGTCAGGTAATCCAAAACTCAGCGGCTAGGGCAATTTTTGGCCTTCCCCGCCAAGCCAGAGCCTCGGATTTGTTACTCTCCCTTCATTGGCTCCCTGTTAGGAAGCGGATCACTTTTAAGGCACTTACGCTGGCGCACAAGGCACTCCATGCAGTGTGAGCAGAGTACATCCAGAAACGCCTTCCCTTCTACAAACCTACAAGATCCCTTAGATCGGAATCCCTTGGTTTGGCAATTGTCCCTGCTATTAGGAAAGCTAGGGTAGGGGGACGCTCTTTCAAACATCTGGCTCCCAAGTTATGGAACACACTCCCCCCGTCGCTCCGCTGTACCTCGAACCTTCTGGCCTTTAGAAAAGGTTTGAAAACATTGCTCTATGGTCAGTGATTGGTCTGTTTTCCCCTTCTGTATCTTTTCCATTTCTGTTTTAGCTGTGGGTCAGAAAGCGCCGGGACACTCCTCGGAGTAGCCGAGCGCTATATAAGACACCCATAACATTAACATTAACAATCTCAGCACTGCCTGCCAAAACTAAGCTTTAGGATTAGCCCTCAAAGCACACAAAGTATTTAAAGAGTGGGGAGGCAGCTTTATATCAATTTGTACCTGATCAATATTTCAAAAGTTATTGAGAGGTGGCTTTCAGAAGACTGGAACTCAGTCCAGGCTAATTATCATTGGCTTAGATTAATTTGGGTATTCCTTGCATTAGTTTTCGCCTTCAATAACCTAATCCAGCCCCATGGAAGCATATACCTTAGGACAGGGATTTCAATCCTTGAGTAACATACAATGTAGGGCATCACTTAACAGCCCAAGAAACTGTTCAAGTCAACCTCGAGGCTCAGGGTCTCCAATGGTGACTGGGTGTAAAAGAGGAACAGACAAGGTATGCAAGATTGGGAAGGTTTCAGACTACCCTCAAATTGGTTGGAGAATGTTAGATCAAATATAACTTTATAAATAGGAAACGTAGATCACTATAAGCGAGTGGAGCGGCTAGCGCTATTTTAAACTCTTTGTGTTCAATTGATTTAAAAATTGCACTTTCCTTCCTGATTTAAATATTGTACTTTTAATTACGCGGGTGTGAGACAGTTGATTTTAGAATTGCTCTCCTAGCGTGAAGTTCCCCTTTTTAAACTGTGTATTTTACAATTGATTTTCGAATTGTTTGCACATAGCACTTTACATCCTCAGAAATACTATCTGCTCGGTTTCCTACCTGACATCCCACCACCTAGAATTTCGATGCCATCTTAGGTGTGGTGGGAGTGCAGGACGCGCTCTAGTTCTGATAGGGACACGAGGATACAAAGCCCCATGTTCTACCGGAAGCGCAGCGGCCGAGCGCAGCGGGCACACCGGCAGCGCGCCGAAGGCGCGCCCAAGGCAAGCCCGTCTGCACCCGTCCGCGCCGGTCCCGCGCTGGAAACACTGGCCGTTTTCAGGGGCCCCATTACTCCATTTTCGAGCTGCGCAATCTCAACCTTCATCAATGTGAGCAGCCGGCAATAGTTAATCTTGGGAGTAATCATATTACCTCCTCCTGTCCCGCCTGTGCTTTTCGCTTCTCCACTTTTCTCCCTAACACTCTGCCCTTCACCCCGATGCCTCTTTCTGTTACAAAGGCAAATATTGTAAAAAATTCCAGTCACCTATCCTCTACTCAGAGCAACCGTCTAAGGAGTATGATCGGCAGGAACAGAAATTTGACCTGCATTCTGCTGTATGCCAGATCCATACATAAACATAAGGTCGCAGCCCTGATTATCGACCATCAGGCCGACCTCATGTTTCTTACAGAGACATGGGCACACGAGGCCTCTGGACCTGATTGGAACATGGTCACTCCAGAAGGCTACTCTGTGGAATTTGTAAACAGAACTAAAAATGTGGGCGGGGGAATTGTAATAATTTATAAATCACATCTGAAACTCTATGCATGCTCCCAACAGGATCTGGAGGCGGAGGCCATGACTTTTAAGGTTAAAGACAATAATTGTCTGATCTTTGAAGGACTGCTTGTATATCGCCCCCCTGGTCCCAGAGGTCCCTTTATAAAAGCACTCCACACCTTTTTGGAAACAACCTTGGACTCAGTCACCTACACCATCTTGGGTGACATTAATTTTCATTTAGAGAGACCAATAAGGATCTGAACTCAGTTGCGCTATTGGACAATTTCCTCAGTTTCGGAATGAGGCAACTAGTTGATAGGCCCACTCATATAGCAGGGCACACCCTTGATGGGATTTGGATTTTTACCAACAATGACCACATCAAGCTGATCTCTATTCTCCCTGTACCTTGGTCCGACCACAGCGCTGTCTCTTTTAATCTACAACTCAAAAACGCTGTAATGAGGCGTAGAACTTCCACTCTCCCCAAAAAAACTAGTCCTTGGAAAAAAAACTTGAGTCTGAGCCCCTAACTAAAATACTGGCCAGGAATCCTCCGGATTTTATGGGCAGTAATAACGATAAGGATGCCATCGACTTCAATAATTGGATAAATGAGGCTATGGATGAGCTGGTTCCAATTCAAACCAAGAAATCCAGAAACCGTTCTGCTACCGCTTTATGGTACACCGCGGAGGTAAAAGCAGTCAAAATAAAGTGTTGCAGACTGGAGCGCACCTGCCGCTTGGATTATGGTCAGGCAAGCAAGCTTAATTATGTTAAAAGCCTCCAGGAGTACAAACTTATAATCGCCCAGGCAAAAACAGTTCACTTTACGAACAAAATCCAAAACTCCTCTAACTCCGCTAGAGAACTTTTTAAGACAGTAGCCTGTCTAGCAAAAACTCCCCGTGATGTTATTTTCACTCCGGACCAAAACTTCGTCAATGGTATCGCCACGTTCTTTCAAGCCAAGGTACAAACAGTGTATGATGAACTGAATACTATGGCCATAGATACTGCTGATAATAACACTGAACCTTCTAATATTACCTCATCCACCTTCCCCAACTTTCCTGTACTTGACGAAGAACAAGTACATAATCTTTTCATTCAGATGAAATCTGGCTCGCCCCTTGACCCTTGCCCCCGTTATGCTCTGCATCTGGTCCCAGAAAGCATTATCAAGGTACTAACACCTTTCCTCAACAAAATTATTGACACTGGCCAATTTCCGTGCAGTTGGAAAAAGGCCTGTATCAGACCCATTATTAAAAAGGAGAATCTAGACCCTTCCGTGCCCAAGAACTACCGTCCTATCACTTGCTTACCCCTGCCCGCAAAAATACTGGAAAAAGCTATGAACCAAGAGATCATGAAATATATAGACAAAAAGAAACTGTTAGACCCCTCACAACACGGCTTCAGACCATACCACTCCACGGAATCTGCTCTCATTGTGGCTACAGAAAACATTCGCAAGGCTATGGACGAAGGTGGCCGAACAGCCCTGATCTTATGGGGCTTAACGGCGGCCTTCGACACGGTTAACCACTCCGTCCTGCTAAAGAGTTTAGCCACCCTGGGTTTTACAGGCAATGCTCTAACTCGGATTACCTCCTTTTTGGACTCACAAATTCAGCAGGTACACTGGAATGGGCTACAGTCAGCTGAATTTTCCCTTCCTGGCGGAGTCCCACAGGGTTCGGCCTATCGCCCACACTTTTTAATTTATATGTTACCCCTCTGGCAGCACTGATCAGATCCTATGGCCTACAGTTGGTGTCCTACGCTGATGACACTCAAATTGTAGTGTCAATCTCACAATCTATTGAAACCATAGCGGAGCGTTTTAGAAATTGTCTCACTGGAGTGAGAGAGTGGATGAGCCACAATTTTCTAAGACTAAATATGGACAAAACGGAAATCATCGAGTTTGGTCAAAAACCGTCCGTTTGGAGTGACCTATGGTGGCCTCCAGAGGTAGGGTCCTGTCCGGTCCCAGTTGACAAGGTCAGGAACCTTGGGTTTGTATTTGACAAAAACCTTTCAGGCAGGGCACAGATCAACCAAGTGACTTCGACCTGTTTCTTTAAACTTAAGGTGCTTAGAAAGATTCTGCCCTACATCCCGAATACACTAAGAAAGGTGGTGATGGGAGCCCTGGTCCTGTCCCGGGTAGATTATTGCAACTCACTCTACCTGGGAGCAGGAGAGAAACAACTCACAAAGCTGCAAGCCATCCAAAATGCTGCGGCAAGAGTGCTGCTAAATCTTCCCAAGCGGCACCCTACATCCAAATCCATTCGGGAGCTTCACTGGCTCCCGGTTAGGCGCCGTGTTCAATTCAAGGCACTTTGTTTGGTACACAGATCACTGTATGGAAGAGGACCTGACAAATTCATCACATTACTACCTCGCTATGCACCCTCCAGAACTTTGAGGTCAGCCAATAAGGATCTGGTGTGCCAGCCAAGAATAAACAGAGCTCGGTGGGAAGGCAAATCCTTTTCCCACCAAGCCTCCAAGTTGTGGAACTCCCTGCCCCCCCTGCTGCGTGCACAAAAGTCCAAAATATGCTTCAGAAAGGCCTTAAAAACCTGGCTCTTCACTCAGTCCTAGGCCTGTCCCACAGTGCTTTAAGTGATTCTCAGCGCCAAGACGCCGCGGCATTCGTGCGCTCTACAAGAATTTCAGTCAGTCAGAAAAAAGTTTAAAAAAAAGAAAGTCAGGTGGCCACCAATTAGTTCTATCAGACATGCATTGTTCATTAGCAGAGAACACATGCAACTCCGAAGTCTACCATGTAAACAGTTTCACAATTTACAAATCCAAGAGATTTACTGGCTAATGAGAGAACGCCAAGAGTTCCTTTAAGCAACAACCCAAGTATGCATGAGAATCAAGTCTCCACTTGAGTCTGAACTGGTAAGGAATGACATGGGCACCACATTTTCCCGATAAGTGCATTTGACAAGCTTAATGGAGCAAAGAAATGCTTTTATCATTGCTCCTTATGTAAAGCTCACATGCAGAATGAGGATATTAATTTAGCAAACCGTTACCGGTACATGCTCAAACAACTATGGAGGAGAAACACTAAAACCATCAAACGTAAAGGGATCTGTCCCCAGCTATGGTACATTGGCCCCAGTGAGATGCAACATAGACTCTTCTTAATTTAATTGAAGGTGAAAAATGCTTCACAGAGGGGTTATTGGAGTTGATGAATTTACTCTACCACATTCGCATGAACCAGCCAAGTTTCTCCAACTCTGTAATACGCACATGGGCCTGCAACAAGCCACTGTATTTTTTAACCATTTTTGCACCTTGCCTTCAACATAAATATTGTCATTATAAGTGAGAATAGATGGCTTACACTGGTTGAGTACTGAAGGACAAAAGCATAGTCTGCCCCAAATCAGGATCTTAATTAGGTCATAACCATAGAAGTATCCCTTCCATGGTTACAGCTGCATCAGTCTTTCCAGGTCTGGAAAAACTGATTAATAGAATATTGGGAACCTGATATGGCAAAATAAACTACAGAAATTAATCTCGGCTAATGGCAGGTGCTTTTTGTGACTGCCCTGGCACTGGCAGGCATCCAACATGGAAGAGAAGGGAAAGGAGACGAAGTAAACATTTACAGGCATATCAAAGCAAATCATTGGCTATTTGTCTTCCGGAAAAAAGGAGTTGCACCTTTCACCAGTTTCCACAAGTTTGCAAAAACATTTTACTGAAGTCAGAAAGCTTGGAAAGAAAGAACTGACTGTTTTATGGATGTGTAAAAGACATAACTATGCACACAAACCGTAACCAAAGTGTTTAAGTATGCCAAAGTCACCTATGTGTTTTCAATACAAAGTTCAGCTATTTTTCAAGACTAGTCATTGTAGGACTTGGTGTACTCCCATCAACAGAGTTAGAGCGTCGAACACTAATGTGTTTGGCAGGTCCATTTAAGTTGAACGTGAAAGAGGAGCGACGCATCTACAAACAGGAAGGAATTAAAAGGTTACTATTATACACACAATGTTTAAACAATGATCAGAAAACGTACATGAATATGGAAATCAGTCATATAAACAGGAAATAGTCATAATAGCAGAAACTTTACTTTTCTTGGCAGCATTAGCTTTCATGTCACCCTCTGCAGTAACTTACACTGAGGGTCTATAATATTTCCCACTCCACAACATACTCCACCTCTCTCCTCTAGATCATCAGGCACTCATCCAGTACACGTCATGTGCCGTTGCTTCTCTTAGATGCTCAGGACATCAGAGGAAACTTGAGGAAAGTGTGGTGGGTGGAATGGGATTGCATTAAATACCATTAGTACCAGGTACTGGTCATTAATTTACTCAGCTATACTCCAGATGCTGATAGCTTAACTTCTTGTTGGTCCTAGATGAATTGTACATAACCAGTGACCACAACCATAACATTTTAAAACTTATTTATGAAACTGTTAAAGCATTTATGAAGCTGAAACAGTGTACAGATTTATCCCAAAAAGATAAAGGAGCTGAAGGACAATGTGAAAAGGGTTGAATAGTAAGACAGGATTAATATTCATCCCTAAACAGTCTACTGTTAAGAACAAACATGGGTCTTTCTGAAAGAAAGCCTATACATTTGGGCTTTTCATAGCTTTTTGATGACTGTACCAATCCTTTAAATCCAAATGTAACCCCTGATGGGAAGACTTATTTAATAAGCTGTGCTTGACTAAGTTAAGCCCTTTGGATGCACTGTATTATTCCGGTCATAAAATGGTTTTACCCACTGTGAGAATACGCTCGAAGGGACAGGGCAAGAGGGTGTTACTAAGGCTCTACCTTAGTGATTGTGTCCTATTTCAACTGTTGTCCCAGAGCCAAACTTACCAGGACACTGCTACCTGAACACCAAATACACACTTTCAGCACTTGATACCCAGGATAGCGAGTCGAGCAGTTCAAAACTTCTCAGGAAGTTAATGTGAGTAAGATGTGGAGGCTCAGCCCAGCAGTTTCCAAATAACATTTAATGGTTGTCCATTCCACCGATTATCTTTAAAAAAAGATAAGTTCTTTATTACAGAAAAATAAAACATTACATAAAAGAATATTCTGTGAGCATACTGCCTACAACAGGTACCAGGCAGACAGAATAATCTCAGTTTCAGGCTCACCGACTACAAAATGCAGACTGTCGTGGCATGTCGGCCAGTCAGTCAACACTTAAGTCACAGCCCCCTCAACTGCAGAATTTCTTAAAGAAAATTGCCCTTTTAAATCAGACATGGAGACTTATTTGTCATTAGGAAAGAAAGAGGGGAAGAAAACAAGTTACTTACCTGTAACTTTGGTTCCCCAGTATTGGTAACTTTCATAGATTCCCATGCTTTGTATCATTCCCAGTCGTCGGAGTGGGAGCCTCGGTAGTATAAAAACCATAGAAACAAAAGAGAAAAACAGGCCTAATCTCATTTTGTATCCTACCACTCTGTGTAAAAGAGACCAAACTTTTGCCAGGACCAATCAGAGCAGCCTCACCCTCTAGAACCTTCCTGAGAGAGCTCAGAGCCTCAGATTTTTGTAGCCGTTGTGCAAACCGCCACTATCTCATGTGAAAAGACTGAGCTTTCCCAGGGGAGGCGGGTGGGCGCATGGGAATCTATGAAAGTTACCAATACTGGGGAACCAAAGTTACAGGTAAGTAACTTGTTTTCTTGCCCCAGTATTGGAACTTTCATAGATTCCCATGCTTTGTATCAGAGAAGCTAGCAGTAAAACACCAAGACACATTTTGTAAACCAAAAAACATGGCATCAACAACCATATAGCAATACTTATAGTAAAGTAAGAAAAAGTAAACTAAATGTGCTCACCAGGATGGAGGGACTGAAGGGAAAGCTCCTCTCAATGAAAAAGATTCTGCAGAACTGCTTGACCAACAGCCGCGCCATCTCGTCCTGCAGACTCTAGGCACTAATGTTTCGTGAAGGTATGAGTACTGCTCCACGTTGCTGCCCTGCATATATCCTTAATGGCGACTCCAGAGAAAAGAGCCACAGATTAAGCCACAGACCTTGTAGAATGGGCACGAACCTTACTGTTCAAAGGCTGCCCGCCTCCTGATGGCAAAATTGAATGGCACTGGATATCCAGCGGGAAATGCCACTCTTTGCTAAAGGAAATCCCTTCCGTGGTGCGCTGTAGGAGACGAACAACTGGGATGATTTTCGAAAGGGCCTTGCACGTTCTAAGTAGAACTTTAAACATCTCTGAACGTCCAAAGAATGTAAAGTCTGTTCCGCAGATGTAGAAGGACGCGGAAAGAAAGATTTTAAAATCAAAATGTTCATTCAAGTGAAACTCAGATGGTACTTTCGGAATGAACTTTGGATTGGTGCGAATAATAAGAACATCCTTTTTGAAATGAAGGAATGGATGCACTAGGGAGAGGGCTTGAAGCTCACTAACTCTTCTCGCTGAAGTAAGAGCTAGAAGGAGAGCAAGTTTCCAAGAGAGGAACTTAAAGTCCGCCATGTGCACCGGCTCAAACGGAGGTTTCATGAGTTGAGCCAGAACAAGATTGAGCTGCCAAACTGGAGGAGGAGGTTGAACTGGAGGGTACATCCGGAACAAACGCTTCAAGAACTGCTTAACGATCCGAGAGGACCATAAGGAAGGGCCAGAAGAAGTACGCCGAAACCTTGAAATGGCTGCAAGATGGACTTTCACAGACGAATGTGCCAACCCAGATTTAGCCAATGATAGAAGATATGGCAAGAGTTGGTGAGGCAGAGATTTGTAAGGATGGAGACCTTGTCTTTGACACCATAGGCAGAACCTTCTCCATTTTGCCTTATAAGTCTTATTTGTGCTCGGTGCTCGAGTCTGCGACAAAACATCGACATTCTTGGGAAAGATTTAGATGACGGAACTCTCTGTGTTCAGGAGCCACGCTGTCAAGTGGAGCGATTTCGGATCCGGATGATAAACCTGCCCCTCATTTCTGGACAACAGGCACGGAATGGATTGTAAGCGGATCGGAGGAGCCTGGGAGAGTCGCAGGAGCTCCGTGTACCAAAATTGTCGGGGCCACGCTGGTGCAATGAGAATCATTTTGCACAGTTCTGCCTTCATCTTGAGTACTCGAGGAATGAGGGAATTGGAGGAAAAGCGTAAAAGAATGCGCTGTACCAGGCCATCGAAAGGGCGTTCCCCAGGGACCCCTGATGGTGAACCTTGCTTGCGTAAAACCGGCATTTGGCGTTCACTGGGGAGGCAAACCGGTCGATGGTAGGTGTCCCCCAAACCGAGAACACCCTCTCCAGAATGGACTGATTCAATTCCCATTCGTGCGTCACCTCCGTTTGTCGACTCAGGGCGTCCGCTTTGACATTGAGTGAGCCTGCCAGGTGTTCGGCTCTCAGACTGATGTTGTTTAGGATCGCATAATCCCAGAGTTTCTGAGCTTCTGTGGACAGAGTCTGCGATCTTGTTCCCCCTTGCTTGTTCACATAGTGCATGGCCGTCGTATTGTCCGTCCGGACCAGCACTGAATGATTGCGAACTCTGGGAAGGAAAGCCTGCAAGGCCAACCGAATGGCCGTCAGCTCCAAAAAATTGATATGGCACTGGCGCTGATCCGGACTCCAGTGTCCGCTGACTTGAAGTTCGCGGAGCACTGCTCCCCAGCCTTCCAAAGAGGCATCCGTGGTTATGATGAGGGGGGATGGCGAAATTCTGAACGTCAGACCCTGTGCGATATTGTCTTGTACCAGCCACCATTCGCATGCCTTTCTCATTGCCGAAGTCACCAACACCTTGTCGTTGAATGATCCGTCTGCCTGGCGCCATGGTCTGTCTAGTTCTTCCTGCAGAGGGCGCATTCGCAGCCTGCAATGAGGTATTAATGGTATGCAGGATGCCATCGACCCTAGAAGGGATTTGTATTGACGGACTGACAAGCATTTCTTCTGGTACAGTTGGCGAGCTGATAGCATTAACTTTCGTTGACGGTCCTCCGAAGGACGAGCCGTGCACTGTGTGGTGTCCAAAATCGCCCCCAGAAATCGTGCGGTTTTGGAGGGTAGTAGAACAGACTTGCCTTTGTTCAATTGAAGGCCTAGATGACTGAATGCAAGTCGAAACAGCCTGAGAGGTTTCCTCGAAAGATGGAGCCTTGACTAGCCAGTCGTCCAAGTAAGGGAACACCTCCAGGGAATGTGTCCTTAGAAAAGCTGCCACAGGTGCTAACACCTTGGTGAACACCCGGGGTGCCGACCGCAGGCCAAACGGAAGCACCTTGAATTGGAAATGGCTCTTGCCCACTGTGAACCGCAGATATTGTCTGTGAGCTGGGTGGATCGGAATGTGGAAATACGCATCCTCTAAATCCAGGGAAGCCAAGTAGTCGCCTGGGTTTAAAAGAAGAAGGATTTCCTGGAGAGTGACCATCCTGAAAGAGTTTGATGAGATAAGTGTTGAGCTCTCGTAGGTCTAGAAAGGGGCGCCAAGTCTGTCGTCTTCCGCACTAGGAAGAACCTGGAATAAAAACCTCTGCCCCTCTGAGAAAGAGGCACCGGTTCTATTGCCCCTTTGAGGAACAATTGATGGTCTTCTAGATGGAGTAGTCCCAGATGTTTTGTGCGGATGGCCCCCGGAGCTCGTGTTGGAGGAAGATCTTGGAATTCCAACGTATGGGCACTCTTTACAATATTCAGAACCCACTGGTCCGATGTTATACACCTCCAGCTGTTCAGACAAAAAGAAATCCTGCCCCCCACTGATGTGACTGGGAGGGAAGGAACAGCAGGTAGAGCCAGGAGGCCGCTATTGTCGCTTGCCGCCATCACGTCCTTGACGGTTTTGACGTCCTCACGACGTTTGGCGAGAGTAAGACGCTGATTGTCCCTGCCGTTGATTAGAGTACTGGGTCTTGTAAGATTGGGACGGTTGTGATGAATATCTCTGCTGGGCGTTGCCTCTATACGAAGAGAAACCCCTGCCACGAAAGCCCTTAAATGGGACCTTGCGATAGTTGAGAGATCCCAGCGACTTTGCAGTGTCGCTATCTTTCTTTATGTTCTGCAGGGCATCATCCACATGCTTTCCGAAAAGCATTTCGCCATCAAATGGGAGGTCCAGGATCCTATTTTGGGAACTTTTTGGGACGTTTGTCGTTGGCGAGCGCTGTTTTTTTCTCCGGACCAGTCCCAGAAGTGACAGAAGAGTGTTTGTCACTGGCCTTCTCTTTTTTGGACGGAGGAGAAGTAATGGGAACCTCCTTTCTTTCCTTTGAGGCTATAGCCAATCCAGAAGCCTGTCCCTGCCTCTCCTTTTCACTGCCGTGAGGAGATTGAAGGGGACCAGCCCTCTCAGACCTATCAGAGATCTTGTAAGGGGCCTTAAGAGGGGGCTCCATTGAAGAAGAACCAGGGGGAGACCTACCCCTCTTCCTGGACTTATGAGAGGATGCCATAGATGTTGAATCCTCTTCATCTGAAGACAGCAGCTCCTCCCGAGTCTTCATCTTTTGAAGCCAGGTCAAAAGTCGACCTTCTCTGTCACGGAGAGTCATGGTAGAGAAGGTTCTACAGATCTTGCAGTCGGTGGCCTTGTGGTCCGGGTATAAGCAATAAATACAGTGGTCATGCTTATCCTCAACAAAAAGTTGTTTTTTCCCCACAAGAGGCACAGGACCTGAACAGGGCCTTCTCCTTGTCAGACATCTTTAAAGTAGTTGAAAGGTATGTAGTAGAAATCCAAAAATCCAATAAGTTTGTAGAAGAAAACTGAGCAGAGCTCAGTGGAGACTCCCTAGCACAACGTGCGGTAGAAAAATCTGAGGCTGAGCTCTCTCAGGAAGGTTCTAGAGGGTGAGGCTCCTCTGATTGGTCCTGGCAAAAGTTTGGTCTCTTTTACACAAAGAGAGTGATAGGATACAAAATGAGATGAGGCCTAGGCCTGTTTTTCTCTTTTGTTTCTATGGTTTTTATACTACCGAGGCTCCCATTCCGACGACGGGGAATGATACAAAGCATGGGAAGCTATGAAAGTTCCAATACTGGGGCAATATACTCTAGCAGAATGAAACCACCCAGAGCAGCAAGGTGATGTCGCATTGTTTGTAATAGGTTAAGTGGGATGGGGGTGTTTGCGTTCAGCGATTCCTCACCATCTCCCCCTGCTGGAGCCGCACCTTGAGGTCTGCTTGGAGCAACTCAATCAATTTGAGAATAGCTGAACGTAAATACCCCCCCACCCGCCCAACTTACCCCGAAACAATTGAGAGTTTGGTATGGTGCTGGTGATTCTGCAGTTTGACCATCCTCTGCTCAACAGCAGAGCAGCACTGTATAGCAGGTCAGCTACAGCAGCTCCATCCATTGTTACAATGCACCAGTAATGGTTTAAGCTTTGATCAGGAGGCAGAGACCATCCTTGTCATTCAAACAAGACTCCTGTGTTGCCCTACACTCGTCTGCACTTCTGTCAGTACCACTTGGGCACAGCAGCTGGGCAGCCCTGGGTAATCTCAATCAGCAGGGGTATATTCTTCTTTCTCTGAAAACCAGATAGGTTCTAGTACAAAGGCAGCATTACAGCTTCTCCAGCAGCTTCTTGCAGACTTTCCAGGTGATGTCCCCGGTATGTAACTGTTACCACGCATCTTTTACCACGCATACCATTACCACGCATACTTTTACAACGCAGGTCATTTTACAACGAATACCTTTACAACGCATTACACTACAACGCACATACTATTACAACGCATACCATTACAACGTAAGTATAGGTAAGTTTATCTTTTTTTTAAAACATTTATTAGGGGTATTGGGTTATAGGGGAAAGGGGTCTTTTTAGGTTTCAGGATTGGGTTTGGGTTTTGGGGTACAGGGGTATTTTTAGGTTTCAGGGTTGGGTTTGGGGGTACAGGGGTATTTTTAGGTTTCAGGGTTGGGTTTGGGTTACAGGGGTATTTTTAGGTTTCAGGGCTGGGTTTGGGTTTTGGGGTACTGGGGTATTTTTAGGTTTCAGGGTACATGGGTATTTTTAACATATATTTACAAATAGAATTAAAAATAATATTAATTAAATTTAATAAAATAAATAATTTAATAAAATATTTTAAAAATTATTATTTACATTATATATTAATATGATATACTTATGTTGTAATGGTATGCGCTGTAATAGTATCTGGGTTGTAGTGTAATGCGTTGTAAAGGTATTCGTTGTAAAATGACCTGTGTTGTAAAAAATGCGTGGTAATGGTATGCGTGCTAAAAGTATGCGTGCTATCATATATCCGATGTCCCCCTCAACTCTGGAAGAGGGGCAGGCAGTAACACTGGCAATGGGTCTCCAGAAGTACTCTGGCACTTGAGTACCACCTCTTCAGCCAGCCATTTAATGGGCCACCAAGTGGGGAAGTTTCAAAACTGGTTCTACAGCCCTGTTGCAGACAGGACATGGCAATTCCACTCTTAGGGTCCTGAAACTTGTGGTAAGTGTCTCCCTATTAGTTTGCATAGCAGGCAGTGGAGCACAGTACTGCATGCCACACATTTTAGGACCTGCACCTGGTGAATATCAGCTTTTGCGTATAGCACCAGCGGGTGAGCCAAAGGGGCAGGCCCCGCCAGGATTATTTATTCTGCATAACAAAGGAGACATGTTTCCACCTCCATCACCCTCCATTAAGCCATTGTGTGGTGCTTATGAAAATAATTAAAAGGCCTCTGCTAAAAAGGTCATTGCTGCATATCTAAAATAACCAGGCCTCCATCCTACCACATCTTACTATTACAAAGCACAAACATCACAAATGCCTACAATACATGTTGCTAAAGTGAAGAGGCTGTCCCTGAGCCTCCATTTCATATTATGCCTTATCCGGTTAATAGAAAATCACTTACCACTCTTAAAGGCAGACTTTTCTGCCATGTTTGACTTCAGTTTAGCATAATCATATTGTTTACATCATGACTAGAATAGTAATGCAATAATTAGGGGTGGGTTCAAACCAACTATGCCTCACTCATGAGCCTTCCTCCTGCCAAAAATCTTCAAGAAGGGTTTGGATCTCCTAACTCAGACAAGTGTAGATCCCCACAGGAAGATGTTTAGGTGGGAAGGTGCGGGGACCACTGGAAATCCCCACCTCCCAAAGGGCACCTCTGGGGACACAAACTTTATCCATATAGGTGGTGAACTCTGTATGTGGTGAAAATCTCATGATGGATTGTTTGCCCTTGTACTTGTATTATGGTATAGGCACAGGAGCAAAGATGTAACTTCATTTGCATGGAGTCACACCCTGTTTAAATGATGAAGGGTCTCCTTCGGATCCTACCCAAGCACATTTTTGGCATGTCTAACCTCATAATAGAACAATCATTTCAACAACGCTGGAGAGATTTCTGAATCAGATTTGAATGCTGCTAGAAGACAACGACTCTACACGTTTTCAGCTAGGTCAAGAAATCGGGCCCAAAAGATGAATATCTGCACGTGGACTCTACCCAAGGAAACCGCTACCAACATATACTGAAGAGTACACAGTTAAGAGAGGTCTGCAATTACTGCTAACGATGAGGTGCTGGTGAGGTGGCTTGGAGGACTCCTTCCATCAGGTGTACTGTGCACCATTAAACCTCTTTGTAGAGCTCTTTCCGGTGTTTTGGAAAACGACATCGCCATTGTGAACTGAAATATGAACGTAAAAAAATACATGTAAATCCTAATAAAAGGCTAAAGACCTGAACCAATACATGATTTTGCAACACCTTTAATACACTCATTAAAAAAAACTCTAAATGGCCAATAATATCCATCTCTAATGAATGCTCTACATGGTTAGATCCTTGTAAGTCTTTCACTATAAACTGACCATGGAAATCATGTTAATTTAGAATACATGTAGGTAAATTTATCTTCTGCAGATACCTCGAAAATCTAGTATGGAAGCAGCACTCTTGGACAGAAACTGGACAAATCTGCATTAAACAAAATTGTTTGATACTTTATAATTATGTCCCAAAAGTACATTACTCCTATGGTTGTGAATGGTAATTTCAGGCAATCTTAAATTCATCCACAATGAACACAAACGAAATTCCAATGTGCATGCACAAAGGTTTGTTCCCGAGTTGCATGCACATAATCTGATTTTATTTTAATAGGACCGACCGGGATAGATTAGATATAGCAATGCATTCAATAAAGCAAGGTGAGCTTATCAGTTTGCCATGATAATTACCCAGATAAAACTTATTTTTTGATTGGATACTTTTATTGTCCTTCATATTCTTTACCTGAACAGTATCAAAAGGTGCCTGGATGCAACACAGGAACCTTTGAATTACGGAACCTTTGAATTACTCAACTAAGACCCAAGAGAAGGAGGCAATGATCAGACACAGACTGATGTCGGTCGAGAAGGGGAAACAGTTTTGAAATGAGATATTCCAATTACAGTCCTCACAATCTCCAAAAGCAAAACAGAACATTTCTGATATGCAAATGGTTTCAGTGGCTAGATAGGCAGGCTGCAAATGTGATTCTTCATTACACATTCTACTAAACAACGCTATGATCAGTTTTCCAATACACCACCAAGCCTCATGCACAGCACCAAAACACATTACCTAGAAAAGCTTGACAACTCTAAAAAACTGTTCGACCATTCACAAAAAAAGGAGTAGCTACTTGCAACAGTATATTAGATAATGCTATGGAGTCCCTAAAAGGGGTAAGAAACACTATACAAATGTTACAATACATTATGCACATAATTAGAAGAGAGGAACTGCTGAAGAAAGATGGCTAAGTGTATTAAGGATCAACTTAAAGTTGATCTGTGTACTGAATTGTTTCAAGTTTAATTTTTTTTATTTTGTAACTTTTAAACCATCACTGTTGGACTTGGCCCTTTTGGCATGTTCACCCTGAAACTTTTTGCATTCTCTTAGCCTTTTTCTGTAACCTGGTGTTGATGATTTTAGGCCTCTGAGCACTTAAGCACTATAGTCCAGTGTAAAGTGTGTGCGCTCTCTGTGTGCGTGTGGTGAGACTGGCCTGCCCTCCCATAGGAATGCATTGGGGATGAGTGTGTCCGTGGTAATTCCTGGTATGAGAAGAGCGGCAGGGGCGAGTTTAGTATGTATGAACTTGTGAGGATAAATGCTGCGCAATGGTGTGTGCAGATTTATGGTGACTGGTGGAGAAATACCACATCTAGGAGTTGGCATTTCTGGGGGCTATGTGTCTGCCGGCCTGATGTGAATTGCATTTCTGGCTTGTGAATGACAGGAGCGGAGAGGTGTAGGTGGCTCCAGGAGGGGCAGGGTGAGTCAGCGCTGGGCTGGATGGGACACCTGGGCTGGGAGAAGAGAGGAAAAATTCCCCTGACTCTGAATAGGATCAGATTAGACAGTATATGAATGTTGCAGTGTCAACAACAATCTATGGTTCCCAGTGCGCAATACATAAGCATCATAAGTTAAGATAAAGGACACTGCCACAAAGCTGTAAGGCCAAAAGGAACGGTATGTAGTTATCTACAAACTTAGTTCTGTTATCAAGGGATCTCAAAGCGAAAACAGGAAAACAATCAAATATTAACCATTAAATATAATGAACAAGAAAAAAGTTAATATTTGTGAAAATGCAAACACTAAAGCCACGTTACCTTTTTTGACGTCTTTTTAATAAATCTAGATGCCTTACTCAGAGTGCTTTCCATGTCTTTTGTATTAACTTCAAGAGAATCTGGATCTGTGGTGTAAATTAGACTTTCCTAAGAAGAAAATATGCAGTTAGATCTGTAGAGGTAAATGATAGGAGGTAGTTATAGTTAGGATTATTTTCAATGCAAAATCTCAACATTCTATTGTGAATAACTTTGGCACCGGTTGAGGAATCTGCCTGAAAATTTCCTCAAATTTGCCTCGCGGTGCTCTGGTCCTTCCTTGAAAGTTTGGGGGGGGGGGGGCGGGGGGGGGGGGGAATTCGTGAAGCGGGGGCCGAGATAAAAGGGGGGTCCCAAAACATGTTTTCCCCATGTTAATTTCCATAGGGCGGTCGACCTCACTTTTAGCCCGAACGGCTGAATGGATTTCCACCAAACTTGGCAAAATTGTAGGGACTGGTACCCCGATGTGCCTTTGCTATGTCTCAAGATATATGCTCCAGTGATTTTTACGAAAATTAACTTTGAAAAAATATATATTGGGCTACATATATATATATATATATATATATATATATATTAGAGCCCAATGTAGCCCAAAGATGGCCACCAGAGACAAAAAAATCAAATGTAGCCCAATGAGTGATGTCACTGACCATGTCATGAGTGATGTAATATGTGACGTCATCAGCAGTGCATTGCACGCGCAAGTTATAGTGAGTCCAACTAACTATAACGTGTGAATTTCAATGGTTTTATGCAAGTAAAATTTCCACCTAACTATAACTGGTGTGAAACCTATGGTTTTTTCAGTGAATATGTATATGCGTAGGACAGCACAGAACGGTTATAAAGCCCCACAAAACTATTTTCAGGACTCTGACAGCCTTTTCCATCATCCGTCACGAAGGATGCTGGAACTTGCAGTTCCTGGGTCTCCACCAATGGGGAGGATGTACTTTGAATATTAATGAGGGACTGCATTTGGCGCCAGTTTGGGGGAATGAAGGCATCTGATGAAGGAGACACTACTCTGAAACGCGTCATGCCAACACCATTCTGAATCAATAAACCTACCCGAGTACTGCCCGCTGAGTCTCCCGTTGTTTCTTTTCTAGAGGCGACTTTCCTGGATATATTTGCGGAGCCTTGGTGGCAATTTTGGAGGAGAATCGTGGAAGCGGTAGTGTGCTTGGCGAGCTGCGGCCACGGGAGGGCGAAATTCTGGCCTAGATGGGACCGTGACTTCACGGAGAGACACGGAGCACTGGCACGGCGTTTCCCAGATACGCCCAAAACGTACGCTGCAGAAGGCGTAGGGCAGCACAGAACGGTTATTCAGCCCCACGAAACTATTTTCAGGACTCGGACAGCCTTTTCCATCATCCGTCACGAAGGATGCTGGAACTTGCAGTTCCTGGGTCTCCACCAATGGGGAGGATGTACTTTGAATATTAATGAGGGACTGCATTTGGCGCCAGTTTGGGGGAATGAAGGCATCTGATGAAGGAGACACTACTCTGAAACGCGTCATGCCAACACCATTCTGAATCAATAAACCTACCCGAGTACTGCCCGCTGAGTCTCCCGTTGTTTCTTTTCTAGAGGCGACTTTCCTGGATATATAAGAGCCCTACCACATGGAAGTGGTCGAAGCTGCAGGCACATGGTATGCAGCAGAAACTGGCAGGCAAGGTCGTTTTTCAGGATGTTACTTGCAGCGCAGAGGTGATTGAACATTTTCCAGACCCACACGGGTTCAAATTTGAAGTATTATTTTACTCTGGGAGCAGCTCACTGGAGCGTGATTTATTGAACTACTAGAACCAGCAGGCTCTGGGGGCGCCAACGCTCACTGGAGCAGGTGCTACTCATTTAAAGACTCTGAAAGCTCCACACAGAGTTTACAGATGCCTCTGAAGAAATGCTCAGGGGAGCATGAAAGGCGTCAGGCTTGTAAATTGCATGGACTTTGTTTTCATCATTCCACGCTGTTTTCCTGAAAATAAAAAACAAAATTACAAAACCTCCCTGAATGCTGGCTCTTCTAAATGGGGCAACCTTCATGTTGGAGATATGTATATATATATATATATCCTCCACAGACTCTAGTATTCTCTACAGGCTAGTCCAAGTTATGTTGGCCGATTATGTGCCTTCCCACATTGTCCCAAAGAAAATATTACATCCTAGATAGCGCATGTGCAAGTCTGTAATCCCTCTCCAATAGAGCACATTAGTCCGCACCACAAACTCCACCACACTCCAATTACACGGGAATCATTAAAAAAAAAAAAAAAAGAAAGCCATAACTTAAACCAGATTAATTACACCCAGTACAAAAATATCTTGGGCATAATCCTATTACTAGTAAAGGTTCCTAAAGCAAAATGTACGTAATGAAGCTTCTCCCCACCAAGCTTACATATCGCATGCAGGTGAAGTTGTGAAACATCAAGGTTTCAAAAAATCTAATTGGCTAGGAGGTTTGTTAGATACTGTATTTCACATGCAGAAACAAATCCCACATTGAATACTGGCCACCAAGTTGATATGTAGGTGAAGGGACTACACAAGCATCTGTCATGAACTGAATTTTCAACATGCTCAAAAACGCAGCGAGGCAGAATGTACATCCTTCTCTCAAGACATCTCAAATGGTCGAGTGAGAAACAAATGAGGCATGGTCCACACTACAGAAAAGTGCACAAATCACCTACTGTTTAACATTGCAGAACTCAGAAATTGCACTGCTTCAACTTTAACTGAAAATAATTCATATTTAAAAACATACCTGAAAGATTATTTTCTGATGCCTAAACTTATATGATGATACTTACCAATTTTAATAAATTGGTCTTGATTGCCTGCTTGTGTTGTCATTTATTGACCCATGTGTCCATTTTTAGACGTCTTGCACACCTCCGTGTTGTGCTGCTACCACGGCCATGCACTTCGAGAATGTTCTTGGCGCAGACTTCAGTACGAATGACAGTGCTGTGTACTGATAATGATTGGCGCTGACTTGGAATCGCAGGAACTTCCTGTGTTTGGGTGCCATGGGCACATGGAAGTACGCATCTTGTAGGTCTATAGCACATAGCCTGTCTCCCTGTTGCAGTGGAGGATAAATCTGATGCAACGACAACATGCAAAACTTCTCTGCGAATCCACTTGTTTGCCTGTCGCAAATCCAGAATGGGCCTGAACTCGTTCTTGTCCTTCTTGCGAACCAGGAAGAACCGGGAGTACAGACCTCTTCCTATTGGAGACAGAGGTTCGTCTTCTATCGCCCTTTTCCTTAACAGGATATCAGCCTCCGCCTGGCGCTCGCGCAGCTGACACTGCGCACCGATCGGAGGAATTGATGGAGGCGGGCTGGTGAACCGAAGACTGTATCCATTGCAAACAATATTCAGCACCCACTTGTCCGGAGTAATTTTTCTCCACTCTGCCAGAAAAAATTGAACGCTTCCCCCCCACCGGAGTGGGTAACGGATGCAGGGGAAGTAAGCGCTCAGGGCCTAGACCCGGCCGGGCCGGGCCTTTAGTCGCTGCTGCCGACTGTTGGCCGCCTCTGCCTTTCTGGCACTTCTGGAACGGTCTTCGGAACTGCTGCTGTTGTTGCTGCTGCTGCCCCGAAGTCTGGCAACGCCCTCTGCCCTCTCAACCGAACCATCTCTGGAACGGGCGGTAAGATTTCTTGGTATCCTTGGGCTTTTCCAGACCCACAGCCGTGAGCGTTTCGGCCTCCGACGTCATGCAGGCCATTTCGTCATCTGTATGTTTTCCAAACAGGGTTTCGCCAGAGAATGGTAAATTGGCAACCCTTTGTTGTGCGTCAGGCTTCAGCGACGTGAGGCGGAGCCAGGCGTGTCTTCTCTGGTTAACTCCATGGCAGTAACCATGTGCCGCCAGGAGGGAAGAATCGGCTGCAGCACTGATGACCTGATTCGCCACCAACATCCCCTCGTTCAACACCCCTTTGAAATCTTCTCTGGTCACGAGGCCGGTGTTCAACAAACTGCTGGAGGGATTCCCAGAGGGCTCGGTCATACCGCCCTAACAACGCCGATGTCCCACAAACTTTACTCCCCGCCGAATCCAGCCATCTAGATTCCTTATCTGGTGGGACTGTGGATGACAGAGTGGTGGCATGCTGTTTCGGAGCCGCCGTCACTATCACCGATCCACCCTCAGAAAAGCCAGATCCGAGTTGGGAGCCCGGTATTTCTTCTGGAGTCTCGAGGGGGCCGCCTTCGTCACCGCCGGGGTGAGAAACAGGTCCATGGCCGGATCCTCCAGGCCCGGTACCAGTGGTAGTAATGTCCTAGACAGATGTTTCTGGTGCAGCGTCTCAAAGATCACCGATGTTTGGGCGTGGGCACCGTCAATGAGATGCCCAACTTCGCTGCACCCCTCAACAGGACATCATGGAAGGACACAAGATCATCAACCGGCGACACCCTTGTCTCCGGCGACCCCGACAACATCGGGGAATAGTCCCTGGTCTCTGAAGACCCCGTATGCGAACGGGACCTGCGCCTCCTGTGGCGTCGTCTCAACTGCGTGGATGACCTGCTGTGACTCCGCGATCGCTCCCTCCTTCTGGAACAAGAACGCGACCTCCCAGTTAGTGGACGCTCCGCAGGTCTCCGCGGAGGAGTCTTCCGTGGCCTATCCTGGGGGTTTGGCTTAGGAGTCCCCTTAGGCGGTGTAGGGAGGGGAGGCAGCGCCACCGACCTCGGCAGAACAACAGGAGGTACCTCCGGCCAAGGGACGAACCAAGGAGGCGGAGGTGGTGGTGGCAGTGATGGCAGAAGCGGTGGAAGAGGAGGATTGCTGGGAGGAGCCTCCTTAGGTAGAGGTGGAGGAGGGGGGGGGCGTCTTCGGCCGAGGTGGCGTATAAACCACCGAGTACACCGAGCCCGGTGACTTCTTCGGTGGAGGGGGCTGCGAACTAGCCCCTCCAGTCGGTGATCGCCATCTCCGGCGACCTCCCCCAGATCCAGCCTGACTTCCGGCGCCAGAACTCCTTCTGCGCCGCGCCAGAACTCCTTCTGCGCCGCTTAGGAGAGTTGGAAAGTCTGAGACGCTGATCTCTTCTAGACGCTGAGTGTCGCTTCTCCGGCGCCGAGCGTTGCTTCTCTGGCGTCGAACGCCGCCTCCGCGATGTCGAGCGCTTCTCTCGACGCCTAACGCCGCCTCCGCGACGTCGAACGTTCAGTCCGACAACGAGCGTCGACTCCTTTTCGGTACCCACCGCTTTCGACGTCTAGGATCCCCTCGACGCTGACCGTCTTCTCAACAGCGACCGGCAGTATCGCCTCGACGGCGAGCGCCGACACCTGCCGCTCTTTTAGACGTCGATGGCTCGACGCGGACATCGACGTCGATGACTACAACGAAGAATCCGTCGGTGGTGATCTCGACGGCGGCCTATCCAGGCCCTTCGACGTCTATCCTTCACGCTGTCTCGACACGGAGCCCCGGGGAGATGGGGAACACAACGTCGTCATCCCGCTCGACGTTGTCTATGCAATAGACGTCGACGGAGACCGGGACCTGTTGCTGGGCTTCCTGCCTCTGGGGAGCCCCCCAGAGGCCTCAGCAGGGGCAGAGGGAGCCTTCCCAGCCTGCCCAGAGCCGCCTGCAGTCGTCTCTCCTCTAGGTCTTGAAGCCTGATTTTCAGCATTTCCCTCAGGGTTCGTGCTGAAAAGTTCTGGCAGATGTCACATTCTTCAGGGGCATGTGCAGCAGGGAGACAGAGGATGCAGACGTCGTGTGGATCCGACTTGGACTTCTTCCTTCCACATTCTGGGCACTTGTCGAAGAGAGCAGGCATTTTAGAGCCCTAAAAAGCCTGAACAAATACACAGAAGTGAAGAAAAAACACCAAGCACACAAAATGAAACACTTTTAAACACCAAAAGGGCACAAAATTTCAATAAACCCTTGATAAAGGGAGAGCTCAATGCTCCAGGGTCCTGTTAGCAGGAGCCGGAAAAAAGAACTGAAAGCAAAAGGGACCTGCAGTGCATTCTGGGATACTGTGAAGTTCTGGAAAGTTCTCTTAAAGGCACAGTATCCTGTTCTGAGCCACATAATGGCAGCCTATGGGGCTCGTCTGTCCAGGTCTTCCTCTCTATCACTCCAGAGGGGTTTTTGCTGTTGAGGCAAGGGAAATCTGGACAGGCTTTGCTGTTTGTGGGTTTTTGGTGGAATTTCTAGTTGAAGTACTGGACAGTGTAGCCTGGTTTTATAGGCTGCATTATCGGTCTTTAATTCTCTCTTAAGTGTCTGTGCAGGTCTGCATTTTTTCGACACTTTAAGAGATTATTTTTGATTGCTCCGGGGTCCACGCACATGGGCGGGACTATTCACTAGATTATGACTATACACAGAGATCCCCTACTACAGAACCTTGATATTACACGATTAGCGTAAAAAAAAAAAAATCCAAAAAAAAAAAAAAATAAAAAATCACAAGCACATGCTCAGAAAAGACCTCAAGTACTGTAGAGACACAGCCCAGACAGTTTCTTGAAAATGTCCATCGGTCTTGTGGGCTTACTCTTCCAAAAGGCATCTTTTTGTTATCAGCGTCTATTGACACATTGGGTTGTTGACGGATGTATGAACAGCTGCTATTAAAGCAGTCCAAATTCAACTCGTACAACTTGTACATCAATTAAATACATTGAGGCGGTGCAGAAGAAATACTAAGGGTGTATGTAAAATGTTTGCCTTTCCAGAAACCATGTCCGAAGAAGACCATAAAAAAACAATGGCTGGAGAAGGGTTTACGCACACTCTATACTAGTTTTGTTCATGAATCTTTGGCTTACCCCCCCAAAAAAATGCAGAGTTCTGATTTTTGGCAATTTCCAGCGTCATAACATGGACTACCCCCGTCAATCTTCATGCAACTTGCAAAAATTGAACACATTAAGACTTTTTGTAAAACACCAAGCAGATCTCAACCGACCAGTGTCAAATTGATTAGTAAACCTGCTTTTCTGTGTAAAGACAAATTCAAACTATAAAGTCATTAGTGCACTAATATATGCGCCTCTAAATTTAAAGTTATTGCTAATTGATGGCACCTTTCAGAATAGCAATCTGCAATTCACAAAATCACTAATTTAAATAGAGAAAGCCATGATCTGCAAACTTATTGCATATGAAAAATATAGACAATACTTGGGCAACTTACAGAATCTGCTTCAGAAATTGTGTTTGCAACTTGTCGACACAGCATCTTCAACCAATCCACTTTTGGTGGCTCCTCAGATGTCAGCTGGAAGCTAAATAACTTGTTTGTCTGCTCTGTTGGCGGCCTGACTACCAAAGCAAAAGCACTGCGACAATCTGAAATTAATAAAAGGTCAAGTTTACAAAAGTTATTTCCTTCCTGGGGCAACATTTATACCTAGTCCTACGCACCCAACATGCAGAATTATAAACGATTACTGAAGAGGTTACTGACTTTACATTGCTAATAATTCAATAATACACCTTCCAGGGGATAAGCCATGTTTGCATCAGAACAACAGCTTCCCACTATATAGTAAAAAAAACCAATGGAAACAGTTCGTTGAAAACATTCATTCACAAAGAATAATCAACTTTGAAAACAGTGCTTATTTTGGGACCACTGTAAATGAAATCTTTGTACAGCTAATAAAACAGTGTAGTTTTGTTATGTTATGTTAAATGAATTTATTGAGCGTGACTAACACCATTAGGTTTCTTGGCGCTTGTGCTGAGGGAGCAAAGAAAAAAGCGTGAGAGTGACAACTAATTATAGGACTCAGTGAAGAGGAAGGTTTTAAGGAGGGATCTGAACCTGGAATATGGAGAAGGCAACCTAAGAGGAAGGGGAAGGGAATTCCAAAAAGATGGGGCTAAAAATGAAAACCTAAGGCCGCCGTGTTTCTTCCTCTTAAATCTGGGAACTGATAGCAAGGCCATCTGGGATGACCGAAGATTGTGAGGAGGAACATACGGGTGGAGAAGGGAAGAAATAAAAAGGGGGCCGTGGCCTGCAAGAGATTTTGAGATAATGCAGCCAAGCATGAATTTGCAGCGAGCAGATACCGGGAGCCAGTGGAGACTTTTTAAAAGGGGGCGAACGTGTTGATCTCTGGGTTGGTGATCAATCAGTCGAGCGGCCTGATTTTGGATCAACTGAAGTCTCTTAAGTTGGTAGTCAGGAATGCCTACATACAATACGTTTGCGTAGTCAAGCCTAGACATGACTAACGCAAGCAAGGTCAAAGTAAGGGCCTCGGTAGTGAGTAGGCGGGAGATTTTACGAATTTTCCTGAGTTGAAAATGGCTAGAGGACACTACTGCGCTTATCTGGGGCGTCATAGAGAGATCGTTGCTAATGACGACTCCCAGGCTTTTGGCTGAGTTGACAGGGCAAGGAGGACTGCCCAGACTTGCCGGCCAGAAGGAGGGTTGCCAAGGATTGGAGGGTCCCCCGACAAGAACCAGCTAGGTCTTGTCGGGGTTGAGCTTCAGGTGGTTTGAGCTCATCCAATTGCTAATGAAGCAGAGCGTATTTTGAAAGGTAGTAATTGATTTGTCAGAGGAATCAATGGTAAAAACCAGTTGAATGTCATCCGCGTAATTAAACGCGGTGACACTAAACCCGCGGAGGGAACGTATTAAAGGAGCCAGGTACAAATTAAAAAGGAGGGGGGACAAAGAGGAGCACTGCGGGACGCCGCAGGTCAGCTCGACCTGAGTAGCGGAGAACTGGGACAGCCTGACGGCTTGTTGACGTTTAGTCAAGAAAGACTGAACCCAGTCCAGGGCGGTACCCTGGATGCCAGCCTCTCTGACACGGTCGACCAAAATATCATTGTCGAAAATGTCAAAGGCAGCCGACAGATCCAAGAGGACCAGGGCCTGACAGATGTTAGCGTCGGCCCCTCTGCGCAATTCCTCCATCACGGAGAGGAGGACTGCTTCTGTGGAATGCGCAGGTCTAAACCCGGCCTGCTGGGGGTCCAAGACGCACGAATCCTCAACAAAAGTGCTGAGGGTTTGGGTTACATGCGACTCCAGAACTTTACTGAGGAAGGGGAGAAGAGATATAGGGCGATAGTTGCTCATGATGGAGGGGTCTGCCGAAGGTTTTTTCAGGACGGCAACCACCTCGGCCTGTTTGAAGGAACAAGGAACCTCCCCAGTGGTCAGAGAGTTGTTTAAAAGGGCCAGGGGGGGGGGGGGTTCAGGACAGGAAGTAAAGGCTTCCCGAAGGGCCGAGGGGGGGGCGCAGTCGCCAGGAGAACCCGAAGAGACTTTGTGCAGAAGTGAAAGAAAGTTGACTTTCGAGATAGGGGGAATCCGGGGAATCTGGGTTAGAATATGAGTGTTGAGATGATGACAGGAAGCACTAGGCGGAGAGGGGACTGGCTGGGCTTGGGCGGAAATGCTGGTTTTAATCTTGACAATCTTTTCCACAAAAATTGGTTCAGGGAATCACATAGGGACTGGGAGGGGAGGGGCGCAATAGTGACTCTAGCCGGATTAGACAATTCCTCAACAATTGAGAATATATCCTTGGACTTATTTGAGGAGTCCAAAATTCTATTGGAAAAATAGAGAGATTTAGCCAAAGTTATTGCTGACTTATACTCTCTAAGCAGAGAGGAGAATATCTCTTTAGTCTCGGGGGAATACCCCCGGCGCCAGCGCCGTTCTGCCTGACGAAGACCACGTTTTTGGGCTCTGAGGTCCTCAGTGAACCACCTCTGGGCGTCATGACTGCGCCTCGCTCTGACTAGTTTTAAGGGTGCCACCAAGTCAGCAGCAGAGGTAAGCCAGTGAGTGAGACCTTGTGTCTGAGAATCGAAAGATGGATGGTCCAGTGATGGGTGGAGCAGATGAACTAAGGAGGGAGGTGAATTTGTTTAAGTCAGCCCTGTTTTAGAATATATCTTAATACATTCCTATTCCCCAGTGTATCGGTACCGCTTAAAAACAGCAAAAAAATTATAAACACTTCTGCATGCCTCCAGAAATCAATCTAATGGGCCGACACCATCTCCATGAATATATTATAAGCTTCCATACTAACAGTTTGGTAGTGATTGATGTAAAAATAACTAACTTGCCGTGAAATTCTCCAACACCCATGCGAAACCGAGCACCATTTTCAAACTAGTTTTAATATAAATCTGAATATACTCTGTTTATAAAACATGCTCTTGGAGAATAAAGGGAGAAACTGTAAAACCACTTACTAAATTAAAGTTTAACATTGGACTTAAACAGCAGACTTGTAATCCAAAATAAATGTTTTGTCTGAAACATCACAATGGTTGGTCTAGACCATTTTTATGTGACCTCCAGAACATGCTTACAATGCACTGAACATTTGGACGGAGCCGTAAAGTATGGAAAATTCTTGCAGACTCTTACTGGGCTGAATAAGAAAGCATGCAAATAGTTACTATCCTGCAACTGTGGTACTCCAGCGTTTGTGTCATTCCCCAGAGCAAGTAAGAAATCCTCTGTAGCCTTAGCATGGCAGTACAAAGCATTGACTGGTTGAAAAAACCCAGACAGTGCTTAATGAGGTGAGTGCGCTCTATGCCTCACCCCTCAGAGGACCGCATAAGTCCATCTTGAAACTTAGGCTTTAGGTGCAGATTTCTCACACTACAGCCTCTGAGAAAAGTAAACAAGGCTGTGATTTTGCAGAAAGATTAGGGTTTTCTAAGATGATCCAACAAAATGTACAATCTCTACCCAGATCACAAGGCTAAAGGTTGTAAAATCAGCAGAACACTGTCAATACCTTGAATGACTGCGAAGGAAGAATTAAGATGGATCCAGAAGAACAAGGGTGCTGAATGTCCCTCTTCAGGGGATGAGTCTTAGGCCAGCTCTTCTAAATCTGGAGAGAAAAAGGCACTAAAAGTAAAGCCTGAAACTACTGAGGCCTCAAAGGAGAGATTAAGACTAAAAGATTCAGCCTCCGAGTCAGAGGACCATTAAGCCTCCAATGTCATCTCCTCCAACAAAGAAGTCTAAAAAAACCCTCCCTTCTGCCTTGTTAACGACTACTGCTGACAAAGCTTCATCAACACTAAGGATGAGAAAAAGGCTCTCTCGGTCAAGCCATCTGAAGTCACCATCTCCCAAAGCTTTGCAAACAAGGTCAGTGCAGCTGGACAAAAGAATCCTTGATCAGAGAAGCTGTGCTGACACATCAGTCACTGAAGCAGGCTACTCAATCGACAAGACTGTTAACACCACGGACACTATCCATCATTAATGTGAAGCCGGAGAACATTTCCCGCATCAAAATTCCACCACAGCCACAAGCTAAACACCGGACACCGGGGCTGGAGAGAATGCCGATGACCACATGGGACATCCTATAGTTCAAAATAATGCCTAGAGACGGAGGAAGAACAAGCATTCGCCTCTGGTACAGATGGAAATCTTTCATCACAACTATACTCCGCAGTATTGGGATGATAGATAGGGTGTTCTGACCAGGAGTTGGACATCTAGGAGTCTGTATATGAAAATTGTGAGCAACTCCTGATGAGTCAGTAGAGTTCCCATCAGGTGCTCAACAATTACCTCAAACTCCCCAGAAACAGCCTGATTCTCATTTGAGGAAAAACCAAACACTAGCATAAAATAAAATCATAAAAAGGAAAGTAACAGGAAGCCTAAATGCAGCTTTTATCAATTCACTCTTCTAATATTTGAAAAAACATTTTAGATACTTAACAGAAATACAATTGGTTTACATGGAATATTTACCAAAATTATTCATTAAAAAAACATTACATTTGACACCACCATTTTAGAAAGTGCTTGAAATCCAAAGTTACTGCCATCAAAGGGTTGCCTGTGTGCAGACCACCGCAAGAGTCACATTTCCAATTAATCAGAATACTCTTAAACATCCTTACCGTCAGTCTCCCGGAAATCCAGAACTTTCTTGATCTGGGACAGAGGCATTAAACTAATGTGTTTGAGAGATGCTGGAGGTCTTGTTTGTCCATGGGAACTTTTGAAAGATGTGACTTTGTGCCTTTTCCTTGCAATCTGAAAATAAAAAGTAGGAATAAATACCCCGGTCTGTAAAGTGCAATTGAGAAATATTTTAGAGGAGACATTTGACCTAATTGCTATTAAAGCTGAAGTAAGTGCCAGGTGAAACACAGAGAGCACTCTGGACAAGGTTAATGAGGCGTGAAAAGAAAGAAATAAAAGACTATATTGGCACCTTTTATACGATAGTCTGGCCATATATGGCATGCAGAATCAGTCACACCTTGGAAAGAAAGTTTGCTGTACTAATCAAACACTTGGGAGGATAGTCTTAAGGCGAGTCTTTTGCAGGAAGATGTATGCATTAGAAAACAGTTTTAGAACTGTGACAAAAAGGGTACACTTGTGAGGTTATGCAAGAGTGAATTATGGGTCACAATGTGTTCAACTACAAACGAGCTCACTGGAATTATGCGATTTTACAGCATTATCTGCATAATTATGGATTTACAGCATTTGCCATAAACAATTATCTGCTGCATAATCTGTAGATCAAGAAAAATGGTTGCTATCTCAAATGGACTAAAGTTAACAAAAATGCAGCCATGTGTTGCGGCTCATTTGAAGGTCTTTCTTAAAGGTTGTGCCACAAACTAAGACTCTGGCATAGATGCACTTACCTTCAGTAACGATTTATCTGTATGAAACATTATTTGGTGTTAGATTCCTTACCTTAGAATATCTCCAGGTGTCAGACTGGATCCGGAAAGTTTGTCAGCAGTACCCCTGCACGTCTGTAGGCGTTAGTCTGCAGCTCTGTGTCAGTCGTCGGCTTCGTGATCGCCGGGATGACATCGCTGAAATACTTAGACGACGCCCTCGCGCGCGGACGTCAATTCTGTACATAGCTTTCCGAGCCAGGAACATAGAGCCATGCAAGAAAGCTACACAGGTGCCATGAAACTAGGGCTCTCAAAGGGAAATACCTTAACCCTAGATATCGGTTTTCAGAACGGGGAGGATGGGTGGGGCGGTAAGGAATCTAATACTAACTAATGTTTCTTACAGATATATCGTTACTGAAGGTAACTAACTTGTGCATCTGAAAGAAACCCTTTAGTGTTAGATTCCCTACCTTATAATAGATAGGAATGGCCAAAGAAGCTATCCCTCCGGACTTGGCTGTCTAAGCAGTAGTGCTTGGCAAACGTGTGCAGCGAGGCCAACGTAGCTGCCTGACAAATGTCCTGGAAATCGTTCCAAGGCAGTAGTAGCCGCTGTAGCCTGAGTGGAAAGGGCGCGGAGCGCCACAGGAGGTTCCATTTTAGCCAATTTATAGCAGACCTTGATGCACAAAACGACCCACGAGAGATGGTTCGCTTGTGCACCGCCCATCCCTTCTTAGCGCCCACGTAGCAAACAAAGAGTTGGTCGTCCACCCGGAACGGTCGTGTGCGATCTAGGTAAAAGGAGAGCGCACGTTTTGGGTCCAGATGGTGGAACCTCTTCCTCTTTCGAGGGATGCGGAAGCAGAAAGATGTGGGCAAGGTAATGGACTGTCCGATGTGAAAGACAGTAACTACCTTGGGCAGAAAAGAAGGACGAGTACTCAGAACAACTTGGTCTGGATGGACAGAGGAAAGGAGGCTTAGATGAAAGAGCCTGTAGCTCCGACGACAAATGAGAGCCTGGGGCAAGATGGCGGACTGAAGACGCTGCTGAGCAGCAGTGGCTAGTGAGAGCTCCCCAGTCCTACCCGAAATTGCGTGATTTCTTACTCTCAGATATACCATGATCCCTCAACCAGCCCGGGATTCTGAGAGTGCATGCAAACTAACAATGTAGCAATTTTTTATAATTTGCAGAGACTGCAGTTACATTGTGTCTCCGGTGAAGCGAAGCGACGACAAGCGAGGCTGGAGGGAAATTGACAGAGGCTTTCACAGAGCGAACGGAGGGAGCGGCGATTACGGCTGCGTGGACATTAAGGATTTGTCTAGCCTACGAGCACTACAGAAACTAACTAAGCATAATTTATCTTGTCAAAACTCAAGACGGATGCAGAGGCTCTTACGAGCTTGCCCGGCATCTTTTCCCGCGTCTGATCAGGGTCTCGGCCCTCAGCTGGTCTGGTGTAGGGCTGCGCTCCGGATTACAGGGGAGTGCAGACCTTGCACAAGTCGGTGGCTCGCAGATGGCTCCAAAAAACCCGCCCAGATCGACGAGGTAATACCAGCGGGTAATGGAACAATTGCAACAACTGCAGCACATGTCCCCGCGGCCCATGGAAAATCTAGAGGGGGTCTCTCCACAGGAACCGCGATCGCTACCGCTGCCATGGCTGGAGAACCCGCTTCACCTCCAGGTGGGGGGACTGGCGCTGCTATTCCCTCCTACAGCTTCCACAGCATATGGTAAGAAAGTCCTGAGGCCTCCGATCTTGCTTGTACCTCTGCCCTCACCTTCATCAGCTTCTGCTCCCGTGATTGATTGCAATTCGAAAAACTGCACAAACAATGTTACTAAAGTTAAATTAATGATAGGGGGAAAATGTGTAGTGGAGCTGGAGGCGAATCCAGTCAACATGACTGTCCACACTGAAGCTACCTCAGAGAGCTCACCGGGTGGGGGCACTATAGAAGATCCAGTGAAGATCTCTCCCCGGAGGGTGGACCAATTGATATCTCACCGGATAACAGAGCAGAGGCAAATAACTCTGAAAATGGAAGACTGTATACAGAGGAGGAGGAGGAGGAGGAGGACGCGTCGGAGGGTATAGCAGAGGGTACAGCCGAAGGTGAAATCTGTAATGATGAATTTGAGGATCCAACGTCGGTGGGTTCCCCTTCAGACACAGCTAAATACCTTTCGAATAGGAGGGACAAGGCTAAGTTCAAATCCAAAGTAAGGGGTAAAAAGGGGAAAACCATAGAACTAGTAGTAAGCTTAAACCCATCGACAAGAAAAAACCTGCTGGTCAAGAAAAGCCCCCTCAGAAAATGAATTCAGGCCAAGGGGTTGGTGTAGAGCATGACACTTAAGCTCTCTGGTACAGGCCCTTCTGATCCTGATGGTATTGATCCCTCCGCACTGTTATCAGAGAATCTTGTAAGCACAGCAGGTATTGCTCGACCGCCCTCAGCTAGATCAATCGGAGCAGCGGGTGCAATTAATTTAGTTGGGCCCCAGGACCTGGTTTCCGGAGAGTGATCCCACATGGGTCTCCACAGTCACTGAAATCGCCCCAGACGGCCCCTCTATGGCTAACATCACCACTGCCATTATCTCTCCTGATAGGGTAAAATCACCAACGACTCTTCCTCCACCAACTTCTATAACCCCTCAATGTATAAACAGTCCTAATGGACCTTTAGAGCTAGAATCTCACATTTCTCCACTGGACATCATCTTACAGACGTTGACCGGTCATCGGAAAGAAGCACAAGAACACTTTTTACAGTTGCGGGATGACAATATCAAGCTCCAGAGTGCTCTACTTGAGATTACATCTAAGATGGGAGGGGTAACTCAGGAAATGGAGGACTTGCAGCAGAGAGTGGTTCAGGTGGAGGAGGGTTCAGTCAGAACTGGTACTATGGTTAGTCAACATGAATATCAGCTTCTGGCTCTTCAACTGAAAAATTTGGAGAATCGTCAACGGCGACCTAATCTTAGGCTCTTTGGTATCCCAGAGGGGGTAGAAGGGGATGACTCGAGGGCATTTATGGTAGTCTTACTCCAGAAAGGGGACTGCAAGCACCCATAGACTTGGCTGTTTGTGTCTTTTTTTTATCTTTTCTAAGATTGTGTCCACATCAGGACCAAATAAAAAGTCAGGGTTTACAGGCTGAATTAGTAATGTGGTCTGAATTTCAGGTTTTAACCCAGAGATTCGCAACCAAGCATGTCTCTTGAGCATGACACTTGTGTTAATGGCCCTGGCTGCAGTGTCTACTGCGTCTAGCGCGCATTTGATGGATGCGTTTGTTATGAGCTTCCCTTCCTGGATTAGCATTTCTGCTACTTCTTTGTAGGCCTCTGGCAAATGTTGAAGCAGTTGCTCTAGAGTGTCATAATGCGCCCTATCGTATCTGGCTAATAGGGCCTGTGTATTGGAAATTCTCCAGATAATAGCTGCTTGAGCAGCTACCCTTTTCCCTGAAGCTTCCAATACTTTCGATTCCTTGTCTGGAGGAGGAGCATCACCCGTAGTCTGCGAGTTGGCTCGCTTACGAGCATTTGAGACCACCAGAGAGTCCAATGGCAACTGTCCCTTAATATATGTAGGGTCCACAGGCGCCGGTCTGTACTATCTTTCAATCCTGGGGTTTATAACCCTTGCTCTAGTGGTTTCTTTGAGGATGTCCCCTGCGTGTTTAAGGACACCTTTTAGCATTGGTAAAGTTTTAACAGATTTCTCCGAAGTGGAGAACGTGTCGAACAGGAAGTCCTCCTCCACTGGGTCAGCGTGCATGTCCACATCATGATATAGCGCTGCCCTTTCAATCAAAGCGTTGAACGCAGCTGTATCTTCTGTTGGGGAAGTTTTAACAGGATAAGAAGGAGTATCCGGAATAGTCTGACTCCCCCTGCTCAGCAGGGTCCGTCCAGGCTTGAGTCTGGTCATCTTTATCCGTGTCCGCAGGGTAATGATATTGTTCATCATCGTCATATCCCATATCCTCAGTAGTGGGCGTGGGAGAGTATGCAGAAGCGTCCTGGCCATGGTACCTTACAGTCTCAAAAAGGACAGGCGACGTTGAAGAATCCCTTTTCTTCTTGAGTGGGATTTTGTATGATTTCAGAGGATGTTCCGACCTTATCTTCCTTTGATAGATAGTAAGTCTACCAGATTCGGAGTCGATATGTAGCGTCGACTGGTCATCATACGAGGGCTCCTGATACAAAAACATCCTCTTCTAGAGGATGTGTCAGTTTTCCCAACGACACAGTCTTGGACGTTCGACCCCAGGCTTCGGATCGAGCGCTTTAGGGCGCGCAGTCGGGGGCAGACCGAACTTTATTGGCGGCACAGTGTCTTTAGACAGACCGACCTTCTTCGGGGCCGGCGTCGATGGAGGCCCGACTAATTTTGCCTTCGCCAATAAGTTTATGTCCTTGCGTCGACTTCGGCGCTTGTGGCGTCGGAGGTGCGCTTTTTTGTTTCGGCTCGACGTGGTCTTTTGAGGAGCTCTTGGATTTCAACTCTAGGCCTTTGACGAGCTGGGGCCTGTTGACTATATGCTTCGGATCGAGAAGCTTCCGAGACTAGAGTCCCTTGTTTGTGTCGCTGTCCGTCGACGTTGACCTAGTCGGCTCGACGTGCTTTGACTTAATGGTGGACTTTAGCGCACCGATCTTCGGTTCGACACTCTTCACTTTCGACCCGGCAGGGTCGTCGACACCTCTTTTGTTCATCGACTCCGATGGGTTGGAGCTCTTCGATCCGAAGACTGATTTCAGCAGTTTCGGTTTCGTTTTTAGTAGGTGGACCGATGGCTCATGTGATAGATTCTTAGCCGGGCCTTGACGCGGGGCTATAGAATGTTCTTGAAGATCTTGGCTAAGGCCTTCTGGCGATGCCTCGACCTGAGCCCTTGTAAGTCTTTGAGGGTCTGTTTCGGGCCCTGTACCCACCGCTGGGCCTGGTTCATCGATGAGTCGTTGTCAGCGGCTCCGATGGGGGGATACGTCGTCCCTTACCTAGACGACGTTTTCATCCTCGACGTTCTCCTAGTCGTCTTCATAATAGTTGGAGTCATGCTCCGAGCCGGGATCCGACTGCTGTTCTGGATCCTCAGTCTCGACGACCTCATCGTCTTCAGCGTCGAAGATATTCACCGGGTCGGGCGCTGGCTTCGACATAGTTTGCCTCGCTGCACGTCGGAGTTTAAGCGTCTTCTTTGACCTGAATCGAGCACAAGCTAGACAGTTGTCCTCGTTGTGCTCCGGTGATAAGCACTTGTTGCACACCGGGTGTACATCGATGTGCGTGTATTTAGAGTTACAAAGGGGGCATCGTTTGAACGGGCTCCGTTCCATAGACGATCGTCACCGGTGTCGAAAAGGCCACGCGGCTCTCTTCGACGTCCTGCTTAAGAATAACTGGAACAAGATTTCGGCACCGATCGAAACAATACCGACGCCCCGAAGGCCTTTTGGCCTTTAGAAAAGTTTCTGAACTTGAGCAAAGAAAAGTACATCTGAACCCAATGGCGGAAAAAAAACAATCTGAGAATGGAGAGGATGCCCATGCGCACTGTAGTCCGGGGGAGGAGCCACTTATCTCGTGATACTTCGAAGACTCTTCCAGGACAACAATGTGCAATCATCCGGCCCCCAACACTATGCGGCGATCTATTCACAGATATGAATTCAGCAGCCCACATGCCTCGAACACTATTTTTTGGGAAAGGAGCTGCTTAAATCTACGCAAAACGAGAGCGGGGACAAGGTCGGGAAATTGCTGCCCTATAAAATAGCGGATAAAAAAGCTAGTACTTTGATAAAATATATAAGCGGCCCAAGCACCACAATATGTGATCAACCAGCTCAAATTCTGGAGCAATTCGCAATGTTTTATGAAAAACTGTATACCCCTGAAGTATGCCGCACCTCGGCAGCTATTCAAAAATATCTGGATCTTTTTGTAGGAGTATCTGAGCCCCTTGAATTGGAACAATTGTCTAATAATATCAGCCAACAGGAGATTAGACCGGCGATCTCCTCCTTCCCATCCGGAAAAACCTCCGGTGAGGACGCAATACCAATAGAGATCTATAAAATATGCCTGGACGAATTGATTCCCCTTTAACAACAAGTAATCAACTATATCGGTGATCACGGGAAAGCCCCTTGCTCTTGGAACAGGGTAAATCTTGTGTTCTTTCTGAAAAAGGGAAACCACCTGATAATAGTGGCTCCTACCGCCCTATTTCATTGGTCAACACTGACGCCAAAATATTTGCCAAGGTGCTGGCCACTCGGCTGGCCCCGTATATACCAAGACAAGAAATCCACCCCACTCTGCATAATTTAGCTTGACGTAGAAAAAGCCTTTGACCGAGTGGGGAGGGGGTACTTTTGGCTGGTGATGACTAATCTTGGCTTCAGCTGTAAATTTATGAAATGGACCCAATCCCTATATGATAACCCCACAGCTAAAATCAGTTATGCTGGTATCACATCAACTCAGTTTTCTATAGCCAGGGGCACCCGACAAGGATGCCCCCTATCACCGCTATTGTTTGCCCTGTCAATGGAACCATTTCTTTTTGCTTTGCAATCCCAATCTTGTATTTCTCCTTTCAAGTTTGGCCCCCATACATTAAAAATGACGGCTTATGACGATGACATAGCTATTTATTCAACTGACATTATAGAAGCATTGAAGAGTATTACAGAGGAGGCTAATCGATTTGGAGATATCTCCGGGTACAAATTGAATTTAAACAAAAATCTAATTGTCTCTAATCACAAACCTGTATTGCCAACTGGAGGATTATGCCAGACTGCAACTTATTTGGGGGTTCAAATTACTGATAAAATAAAGAGCATAATTAAAATAAACTATGACGCCCTAGTTAAAACCACGGGATTACTATTAAAAAAGTGGCACAAGATTCCCTTAAACATCATAGGCAGAATCAATCTGATCCGAATGATTATAGTGCCAAAATTTCTATATTTATTCCGCTCTATCCCTCTGGCTCTCAATAATTGTTTTTTTTTTAAAAATGGATGGCATATTTAGCAGTTTTATTTGGGGGTATCGTAAAGCTAGGCGTTCAATGGCTCTATTAAAAGAGTCTCTAGATGTAGGGGGGCTAAACTTTCCGGACTTTAAGGTATATTTTTGGTCAACTTTTATAGAACGTCTCAGACGCCTAATCAATATAGTCTCTGCAGATAACCAATTCTATTTTCTTACCTTTACGAGACATGGACTCTAATATGTTTCTATGGAGGGTTAACAACCCCAATTACTTTAAAAGGGTCAGATTTAAGACCGCGAGGGACTTAGTTAAAATATGGCGGAATATCCTGGATTTCGGTCACACCTCTTTCTTTCACCCTAAATTACTATTATGGGGCAATCCGGGTATCGGCGCAATAAACACTTGGTCAGTACACGGCATAAGGACACGTGGGGACCTTTATTGGGACTGTATATATTTACATAAAAATAAGTGCTGGATATAAATGCTTCAATACTTACCAAAACACTGCATGTAATAAATTAACGGAAAAATGGCCAGAATCCGGTATCGTAGCGCTATCGTGCAAGACAGCTCTTTGCCTTTGTATCAATATCGCATTGCTCCTGCAATAATTTGTGCCAGATTCCTGAATCGATTTATATCGTAGCGCTATACTGTTAGACTGCGCATTAATTAATATACTGTTGTGCATTGCTGCCTTTGCCTGCTTAACCTATTTGTGCCTGATTGTGCCGGAGCCACTGCCCATTTCATTGCCATTATCAAACTTGTGCCCCAATCTCGTCCTGCTTGGATTTTGTCTTGATGCCATTTTGTTGATTGTTGTTGTGCCTCTCAGCCCGGCTCTCCACCCCACTCCCGCCTCCCAGCTGCTCCTCCCTCGCTCCGCCCCCCTCCACTATCTACATATGTCAATGCATAAGACGCGCAGCGTTCACACGCAGCGGTCGCGCCCTATGCGCGCCAAAGGTAAGCCTGTCTACGCCCGTCCGCGCCTGGACCGCGCCCAGCTCCAGACCCTCCTTGCCCCCGCAAAATCCACTCCACCCGCATATCGTACGACGCCGCAACCCTCTCAGCACTTAACCCCGGCCGACTCCCAAACTGCAACCAAGCCGCCCCAGGACAAACCCATGGACCCTTCACCTGCCACTCCTGCAAGTTCGACTGCGCTCAGGATCCACACCAAATCCACAGACTCCACACAGAACTCCAACACTAACCACCTGAAGTGCATCCTGCTCAACACCCGCTCGGTCCACAGACACGCCATTGAACTTTGGAACCTACTGGACACCACATCGCCGGACGTCGCCTTTCTTACTGAAACCTGGATGAACGCCTCATCAACGCCCGACATCGCCATAGCCATCCCGGAAGGCTACAAGATCATCCGAAAGGACCGCATCAACCAAACAGGAGGAGGGATCGCCATTGTCCACAAGAACACCATTCACATCACGACCAGTTCCGATGACAACCTCACATCCGCCTAACACCTTCACTTCCAGATTCACACCGACCCTAAGACCACACTCATAGGCACCCTCATCTATAGACCACCTGGAACCCGCACACAATTCAGCGAAGACAGTGACTTCATCAGCCCTTACGCCCTCCCCTCACAGGACTACATTCTACTGGGATACCTCAACTTCCACCTGGAAAAGAACAACAGCAACACCACCACCCTACTGGACAACCTCGCCAATCTCGGACTCAAACAACTTGTTAACACCCCCACCCACAATGCTGGGCACACGCTCGACCCAATCTTCACCTCCAGCAAGCACATCTCCTTTAATCACACCACAGCTCTTCATTGGACGGACCACAGCTGCGTTCACTTCAACTACAAAAAGGCTACGACCCACAACCAATTCCCCGGAGAAACTGGAACAAAATTACCACCGACCAGCTCCTCACATCGCTTCACCAAAACCCTCCTGCAAAATCTTCGAACCCAAACCAAGCAGCCACCAACCTCACACAATGGATCACCCACAGCACTGACGAATTAGCACCCTTGAAAAACCATCACATCTAAGGCAGCAAAAAAGCCCCCTGGTTCAATGATGACCTTAAGAAATCCAAGAAGATCTGTTGCACCCTTGAAAAAGCCTGGCGAAAAAACCCAACCACTGACAACCTGGCCACCTTCAAGAACGCCACCCGCAAACACCACCAACTTATCCGATCCACCAAGAAATCAGCATTAAAGGATCGACTCGACAACAACGCCCACAACAGCAAGTAACTATTCAACATCGTCAAAGAGTTTACCAACCCCACCGCCGGCACCAACGACATCACTCCCTCTCAAGACCTCTGCGACTCTCTAGCCTCGTTCTTCCTACAACAAAATCGCTGACATACATAACAGCTTTGGAAACCAGTCCACCCCACCCACCTCCGAACTAAAACCCCCCTCCAACAACCTTTACGCCTGGAACCCAATCACCACTGAAGACACCATCCGCCTGATGAACACCATCCACTCAGGGTCACCAACCGACCCATGTCCCCACCATATTTTCAACAAAGCAGACTCCATTATCGCACCCCATCTCCGAGACGTCATCAACTGCTCCCTCAACTCCGCTACCTTCCCGGAAAAATGGAAACATGCCGAACTCCGCGCCCTCTTGAAGAAACCCACAGCAGACCCCACTGAACTCAAGAACTACCGCCCCATTTTGCTCCTCCCTTTCCCTGCCAAAGTCATTGAGAAAGCCATCAACAGTCAACTCGCCGCCTTCCTCGAATCCAACAAATCCCTCGACCCTTCACAGTCCGGCTTCTGAGCCAAACACAGCACCAAGACCGCCCTCATCGCAGCAACCGACGACATTCGAACTCTACTGGACAACGGAGAAACAGCTGCCCTCATCCTACTTGACCTCTCCGCAGCCTTCGACACAGTCTGTCATAGCACCCTTATACAACGCCTCAGCAACGTCAGAATACAAGGAAAAGCATTGGACTGGATCATTTCGTTCCTCGCCGGAAGAACCCAGAGAGTCCGCCTCCCCCCTTTCAGATCAGAGGCCACCGAAGTCATCTGCGGCGTACCACAAGGATCTTCACTCAGTCCCACCCTCTTCAACGTATACATGAGTCCCCTAGCATCCATCGCGCGCCAACACAACCTCAACATTATCTCCTACGCAGACGACACCCAGCTGATCCTCTCCCTCACCAAAGACCCTAATACCGCCAAAACCAATCTACACGAAGGGATGAAAGAAGTAGCCGAATGGATGAAGAACAGCCGTTTAAAACTGAACTCGGACAAAACGGAAGTCCTAATCTTAGGATCATCCCCCTCCGCCTGGGACGACTCATGGTGGCCACCGGCCCTTGGAACCGCACCCATACCTACGGACCACGCACGTAATCTGGGCTTCATCCTGGACTCCTCCCTCTCGATGACCAGACAAGTCAACGCCGTCTCATCATCATGCTTCAACATCCTATGCATGCTCAAAAAAAATCTTCAGTTGGATCCCCACCGAAACAAGAAAGACGGTCACCCATGCACTGGTCACAAGCCGACTGGACTACGGAAACACCCTTTACGCCGGAACCACAGCCAAATTACAGAAAAAACTCCAACGCATCCAAAACGCCTCAGCCAGACTCATTCTAGACATTCCCCACCAAACGTACATTTCCGGTCACCTGAAAGACCTCCACTGGCTCCCTGTCAAGAGAATAACGTTCAGACTCCTAACCCACGCACCCAAAGCCCTCTACGACCCGAATACCTCAACACGCCTGTCCTTTTACACCCCCAGCCGCCAACTACAATCGCCCAATCAAGCCCTCGCCGCAATCCCACGCATCCATATATCCACCATGGAGGGGGGGGGGGGGGGAAATCCTTCTCCTACTTAGCGGCCAAGACCTGGAATTCTCTCCCCACCCACCTCCGCCTTACACAGAACCACCTCTCCTTCAGAAAACAACTAAAAACTTGGATATTCGATAAGTAAAGTTCCCCCCTCCTGCAAGCGCCTTGAGACCCTCTGGGTGAGTAGTGCGCTATTCAAATTCGAACTTGACGATTAACACGTTGTTGCGTAACATTAATAACCCCGTCTCTTCACCTAGTCTAAGACTCCAGCAATTTAGAACGACTTGTATGCTCTATCATACTCCAGAAAGAATTTCCAAATGGACTGGGAACCCATTATATAATACTGACCGAACTAAATGCCCCAAGTGGTACATATGCTGTATTTGTGCCCAATGTTAGTAGAATTCTGGAGAGTATTGGGTAAAATAATTAATCAAAAATTGAATTGCCTCTTTCCACTTGTAGCTTCTTCAGTCTTACTAGATATTAATACTACTAACACCCCACACAAGGCTATTATTACTATTATGCTGTCCTGTGCCAAACTTAAAATCGCACGTGCCTGGATTTCCCGAAATCCACCGATAATCATGGAGTGGTGGGCTTTGCTCAACGATATTCTCTGTATGGAATCTTCTTTAGCCAGACTCAGGGGTACGAAGTCAATATTGAGGTTTGAAAGGATCTGGGGGATCTCTTAATATTTGATGGTTATCCGTTTGTCGGAACTTGCCCCCTCGTCCTTTTATTTCATTAATTTATTTATTTCTCTTTTTTTTTCTTATCTGGAATGACTACCTGCAATGACTCATGTTATTTAAATTCACTGCGCATTATGTTCTGAATTACTCCGATAATGTTATTTTTGAAATGTTTATTCTGTTATCACTGTATGATTTTTGTATATGTTATGGTCGTCTTGTAAATGTAAGGAATATGCTACTTACCAGTATGCATCTGTTCTTGGCATGTAGGGCTGCTGACATTCATATCTGTGCATAGATCGCCGCCTAGTGTTGGGTCCGGATGATTGCACATTGTTGTCCTGGAAGAGTCTTCGAAGTATCACGAGATAGGTGGCTCCTCCCCTGGACTACAGTGCGCATGGGCATCCTCTCCATCTTCAGATTGTTTTTCGCCATTGTGGCAGAGATGGAGTGTAACACAGTAGGTGATGACCATGCCTGAGAATGATTCTGAGTGCTACAACTGCGACAGGCACCGGGGAGGAGGGCGGGCGATATGAATGTCAGCAGCCCTACATGCCAAGAACAGATGCATACTGGTAAGTAGCATATTCCGTTCGAGGCATGTGGGCTGCTGAACTCATATCTGTGCATAGAATAAATAGCAGTTACCTCCTTAGCGGTGGTTGTCCGTGCCAGCTGCAGCAGTCTGAAAAGGGGTTTTGAGAACAGCCTGTCCTACAGCAGCTTGATGTTTGGAGGGTACATCTACTCAGTAGTGTTTGGTAAATGTATGTATGGTGGTCCATGTGGCTGCTCTACATATATCCTCTAGGGGAATGTTTCCTAGGAAAGCCATGGATGCCCCTAACTTGCGTGTGGAATGCGCTCTTGGGGGAACTGGTAATGTGCATTTAGCTTTTTGAGAACAGATTTGTATGTACTTAACAATCCATCTGGCTATACCCGATTTGGAAATGGGGTTGCCTTTGTGTTGTGGAGAGAAGGCAACAAACAGTTGTTTAGTCTTTCTAAAATCTTTTGTCCTGTCGATGTAATACAGGATAGCTCTTTTAACATCTAAGGTGTGCAGTGCTCGCTCTGCCACAGAATCTGGATTGGGGAGCAAAACTGGCAGTTCTATGGTTCGATTAATGTGGAACTGCGACACCACTTTAGGCATGAATTTAGGGTTGGTACGTAGCACTACCCTATTAGCATGAATCTGTATGAAAGGCTCTTGAATAGTTAGGGCTTGAAGCTCACTAACTCATCTTAGCGATGTGATGGCTACCAGAAAAGCCACTTTCCATGTAAGAAACTGGATTTCACAAGAGTGAAGAGGTTCAAAGGGTGGTCCCATTAGTCTGGTGAGAACTACATTTAGATTCCAGACAGGCGAAGGAGGGTGCCTGGGAGGGATCACTCTTTTGAGTCCTTCCATAAAGGCTTTAATGGCAGGCACCCTGAAAAGGGAAATATGCTGCCTGTTTTGAAGATATGCTGCAATGGCGGCCAGGTGTATCCTGGTGGAACTATATGCCAGATTGGAACTGTATCGAAGCAACAAATAACATATGATGTTATGCGTGGACGCATCTAGCGGATTAATGTAATTATTGGAACAGTAAATGACAAACCGTTTCCATTTGGCCACCTAGCATGCCCTAGTTGTAGGTCGCATTGCCTCCTTGATGATGTTCATACAGTCAGGGGGTAGGTTGAGGTAGCCAAACTCTATGACCTCAGGAGCCATATCGCAAGGCTCAACTGTTGTGGATTTGGGTGCTGAATGTCTCCATGGCTCTGAGTGGGGAGACTGGGCGTGAGGCGCAGCCTTTCGTGAGGCACCACTGAAATTTCTAGGAACGTGGGGTACCAGGCCTGCCGTGCCCACGTTGGAGCAACCAGGATGAGCGCCATGGAGTGTTGTCTCAGTTTGCGTGCCACTAGCGGTATGAGTGGTGCTGGGGGAAAAGCGTACGCAAATCTGCCTGACCAGTTCATCCATATCGCATTGCCCTGAGACTGCGGGTGTGGGAACCTGGCGGCGAAGGTTTGGCATTTTGAGTTTTCCTGTGTGGCGAAAAGGTCGATTTCTGGATGACCCCACTGCTGGAAATATGGTTGGAGCAACGAGGGGTGTATCTCCCACTCGTGCATCCGATGGCTGTGCCTGCTGAGCAGGTCCGCCCTCTGGTTGTCTTTGCCTGGGAGATGTTCCGCCATGAGGAACAGGTTTCTCTGAATGGCCCACTTCCACATGCTTTGCGCTAGATGGGACAACTGTGGAGAGTGTGTGCCTCCCTGCTTCTGGATGTAATACATGGCAGTCATGTTGTCCGTCCGGATCAGCACGACTTTGTTGCACAAGTGTAATTTGAACGCCTTCATCGCCATGAAGATTGCCATCAGCTCCAGCAGGTTGATGTGCATTTTCTGCTGCTGTGTCGTCCATAGTCCCTGCACTGTATAATGGAGGACATGCGCTCCCCAGCCCAGGAGAGATGCGTCCGTCGTCAGCACTATTTGTGGCACAGGCTCTTGGAACGGTCGTCCCCTGCAAAGGTTTTGTGTGTTCCACCAATGCAGAGAGTTGTAAGCACGACCGGTCACCAACACTATGTCTTTTAGATGTCAACAAGCCTGGTTCCACAGTCGTGCTAAGCACTCCTGGAGGGGACGCATGTGCAGCCTTGCGTGTGGGACTATGAAGATGCAGGAGGCCATCATACCTATCAGTTGCATGAACACCTGCGCCGGGAGCAAGTGTTGGGGTCTGAATTTCTGAATTAGCAATTTCATGCTGTTGACTCTGGGCGGGTTTGGCTGCGCTGTTGCTGTCATAGTGTTTATTGTTGCCCCTAGGTACTATTGTACATGTGCGGGCTGAAGGTGTGATTTTGGGTAATTCAGTGAAAATCCTAGACTGTAAGAGGTGAATCGTGCGGGACATGTGGCTGGCACATTGCTGGGCTGACTTTGCTTGAACAAGCCAGTCGTCCAGGTAAGGATAGACGTGGATGTGTTGTCTCCGAAGGTGCGCAGCCACTGTCGCCAAGCACTTGGTGAACACCCTGGGGGCTGTAGTGACCCCGAAAGGCAGGACCTTGAACTGGTAATGCTGGTTGTGGACGGTGAACCGGAGATACTTCCTGTGACCTGGGTGAATGGGAATGTGGAAACAGGCATCCTTCAGGTCTAGTGTTGCTAGGAAGTCCCCCTGCCTGAGCAATGGTAGAACTTGCTGTAAAGTTAACATATGAAAATGTTCTGACAAGATGCACTGGTTCAGGGGTCTGAGGTCTAGAATGGGCCGCAGGGATCCGTCCTTTTTTGGGGATCAAGAAGTACAGGGAGTACACCCCTGTAACTTGCTGTTCTAAAGGCACGAGTTCTATGGCTCCTTTTTGCAGCATGCAGAGTACTTCTTGCTGCAATAAGCGCATGTGCTCTGCGGACATGTAGGACGGTGCCTAGGGGGTATGTTGGGAGGAGTGGAGGTTAGTTCTAGACAATAGCCGTATTGGATAAGTTGTCTCACCCACCTGTCTGTGGTAATGCCTTCCCAGACTGGCAGGAACTGCTGGAGTCTTCCCCCGACCGGTGTTATATGGTCAGGGGCAGTGACAAGGCGTCACGGTTTATTGGTGGCGGAGGATCTGGCATTGTTATTTCCACGTCCTCTGCCTTTGGTGCTGTTCCCACGATATCCACCCCTGTTATTCTTGTTGTAGGTGTTCTGCGTGCTCCCCTTGTTGTATTGGGCTTGCTGCAATGCCTGACCTCTAGAAGCTCCCCTGTTACCAGAGCGACGAAAGGAACTGCCCCTGAACTGCTGTGAATGCAGTGCCCCCATGGATTTTGCGGTCTGTCTTTTTTAATTTTTTCAAGGGTCGTGTCTACATCAGGACCAAAAAGAAAGTCAGGGTTAACAGGCTGATTGAGCAAAGTTGTTGGATCTCTGGTTTGAAACCAGAGATGCGGAGCCAGGCATGACGTCTCAGCATTACACTAGTGTTGATGGCTCTAGCTGCTGTGTCTGCTGCATCGAGTGCACACTTGATGGATACATTTGAAATTAACTTTCCTTTATGTATTAGCAATTCTGCTCCCTCTTTATGAGCATCAGGCAGGTGTTGCATCAGCTGTTCTAATGTGTCGTAGTGAGCCCTATCATATCTGGCTAATAGGGCCTGTGTATTTGAGATTCTCCAAATATTAGCCGCTTGAGCTGCTACCCGTTTGCCAGAAGCTTCAAAGATTTTGGATTCTTTGTCCGGAGGAGCATCACCACTTGTTTGAGAGTTTGCTCTCTTGCGAGCATTAGCCACTACTAGGGAGTCCAATGGGAGCTGGCCCTTGATGTACATAGGGTCCACAGGCGCAGGCCTATATTTTCTTTCAATCCTTGGGTTTACAACCCTTGCCCTTGTGGTCTCCTTGAAAATGTCAGTAGCATGTTTGAGGACACCCTTTAGCATAGGCAATGTTTTTACAGATCTTTCAGAGTTGGAGAAAGTATCGAATAGAAAGTCCTCCTCCACTGGCTCAGCGTGCATTGCAACGTCATGGTTAAGGGCCGCCCTTTCAATTAAAGCATTAAACGCCGCCGTGTCCTCAGTAGGCGAGGTCTTGACATTATAAGACTGAGTATCAGGCGTAGTGTGTGGATCATCAGGGTCAACAGCGTCAGTCCAGTGTTGAGGTTTGCGCCGATTGTCGCGCTGCGCGCCGAATTCGAAGCTTCTTCTTCGAACGAACTTGGAACAGGCCATACAGCTGGCCTCGTCGTGGTCCGGGATAAACATTTATTGCAACCAGGGTGCACATCAAGGTAAGGGTATTTTGAGTTGCAGACGGGGCATCTCTTGAACGGGCTCCGTTCCATCGGCGTCGTAGTTGGGGCCTGTGGTGTCGAAAAGGCAAACGGCCTTTGACGTCCTGTTCGAAGAACTGGATGAAGTATAGGCACCGAACGAGAAAATACAGACGTCCCAAAGGCCTTTTGGCCTTGTGCAAAGAGTTTAATATCGATTCCAAACTGGAGTCAAGAAAGTACATCCGAACCCAATGGCGGAAAAATACAATCTGAGGATGGAGGCGATGCCCATGCGCACTGTAGTCCAGGGGAGGAGCCACCTATCTCGTGATACTTCGAAGACTCTTCCAGGACAACAATGTGCAATCATCCGGACCCAACACTAGGCGGCGATCTATGCACAGATATGAATTCAGCAGCCCACATGCCTGAGAATGGAAGTAGCACCAAATGACTACAGACACCCAAAATACAAGGATGAAAAGGACTAACGTGAAGATTCCAGATCGAATAAAACATTTTACAATGCACAGCATGTTAATCCAGATAAGAATTTTGCTGCAAAATCACAATTAATTAGCATTTTTTTTTATTAACCAGCTGTACCATACACACAAATGGTGCAAGTTGTTTAAAAGCTAAATCCCCAATATGAGCATGCAGAGAAAGTTCTCCACTCTTCTGTGGGGAAGATTCAGCAACATGCACCTAGAAATCCAAGTGGCATCCATAGGCATGTATGGGCATCACAAGTAGAAACAGCCATGTACTTAAATTAAAAATACCATAGTTAACACTAGTTCCGTTACATAAAATACATATTCAAGCAAAAAATATTCTTGAAGCCAAGTTGGGTTTCACCAGTCTAAAGGTTTGATAATTTCTGAATGTATTTAAATCGAATTCTTACCTCAAGGCAGTCATTGAATAGAAACAATGTAACCTGTTCTCCTCGATCACAAAAGTCATCGCCAAGAGCAATGGTTTCCATTTGCTGAACTAACAACCGGTGAGGGGACAGGAGATTAGCCTACAAAAATAACAAATGTAAAACAGTACAGAAAGACAATGCAATGAATAATACTGTGCTGCAATGAAAATAATTCAACTGCAACTATTAATATAGCATCTTTAGCCACATGATACTCCAACAAAAAAATAATACCCAATAGTCAAGGGACTCCTTCAATCAGAGCTACAACTATGCTCCCTCCCACAGGAGGGTGGCAAAAATGAAGGGCGCAGTCAACTCAAGTGAGGGGCCCATTAGCCCCATTACTCCCTTAAAACACCACCTAAATGTAGAATTTAGGAAACTCCCTCAAACCTTTAAGTTAGTAACCTGCAACCTAAGAAGGACGAAGACACGCAGTGAGCCTGAAGACTACTGACTAGGCCCCAGCCATACTAGCCTGTCTCCAGCTTCAAAGACCCCAATAGAAGACGATGCCTATCCTGCAGCCAGCAACTTCCAGAAACCAGAGGAAGACTGGCTTAACTTTGGAGACCACAACTCCAGAGAACATTGATTCTGTCCCCAAGAAATCAACACAAAGGACACAGGTGCCCTCCGTCATGTTCCCCAGCGATCCTGACCTCAAATCCTGCATTGGCTGGCCTACCCCTACCACCCCCCTCCCACCCCTCCTCCCCCAGCCAACCCTCTCCCTCATCCTGGACTCCCAAGACAAATCCTGCAGTCTGAACACAGAGGCTCCGCCTGACGGCAAACGGCTCCGGTAAGAAGACTGAGACGTCTAAAGGCACCCCAGACTCTGGGCCTTGGTAAGCTGAATCAATGGTGCCCCTATGACCCCTTACAGCTCTACTCACCTTGGCTATCACTGGTCTCCATTCTGCAACCTGCGGTGTGAAGCCTGCAGATTATTTGTCCATTGGAAAGCATTGGGTGCCAGACGCTGTATTTGCACACAGCCGCGCCCGTGCTGCTGGTGGTGGTGGTGGTGTTAGTTTGGTGCCGCTTTGTGCCCCCTGTGCTTGCTCTTACCCCCAAAGTGTGGCCCTTGCAGCAGATTTACCTACCTGATAACAGTGTGGCTTCAAGCACCCGCAGTCTCCATTGAAACGCATTGGGCTAAACTCAGATTTTGATCTCTGCACCCGGCCACCCCTGTGCCGCTGGTGGTGCAGTTTTGGTACTCACCTGACCCTTGCCCTGTGAGCTTAGATACGGCAGACTGGAACTGTAAGTCATGTACTTGCATGTAAAATCACATTCTTTTCCTCCTTAGGATAACATTGAACTCTCTAAAAATTGCACTGTCAACATTTGAAACTAAAAAGTATTTTTCTTTAATAATGTACTTGCCTTATTGTGAAGATGTTATTGGTCAGGTGTGTGCAATAAATGTCTTGCACTCCTCTGGTCTAGGCCCAAGGCTGCTCAACCACACTACCACTAATAGAACATCTTGGGTTTGCATTGAGCCCTGTACACTTGTGGGGGAATCTCTGGAACCTGCACAGTGTAACTACCTAGTGCCATACCAAATACTGAGCCAGCTTCCTACAGAGCCTTGTAAGGATACAAATTGATTACTCCATTTTAAGGGTGCTGCTACCACTGCTGTCAGTTTTATGGTCAACTAAATCTAGTAAAAAAAGAAAACATTTGCTCCAATGAATAAACCACATTTAAGCCCTGTAGGAAAGTGAACCAATAAATCCATACTGATCTAAGTATTGGACTTTTTATGGCCTGCACCCAAAGGGCACCTTGGTGCCACCTGAAACCTAGTAATCCTTTAGTGTGCTGGATGACTAGTATTGTCCACCCTGCCACCGCAGAAAAGTTGAACCTGCCTGCAGGTGACAGCCCATTCTCAGAGGCCAGAATCAATGCTTGCTCTGGAGGAAGGTGTTTACACCTCCTCCAGCAGGATGGCTAGTGATTTAGTATATCAAAGCCAGGGGCGTCAAAGCCTCTGCTGCTTTGAAATGAGGCGGAGCTTACCCCCTCCCTCCCAGACTTGGGAGATGTCACCCCCTGCCCTGAGGCCCATTTGGCATGAGGACAGGCGGGTATTTAGCTATCCAGTAGACATATTGCTTCACCAGGATAGTCTCATCCCTAAGGTGGGCTATTCGACTTGCTCCACGAAAGAAGGATTCCACCATCCTGCTTTTTGTGGAATTAGAAACTCTAGGACAGGGTTATGCCAACTCCCCACAGAAAATTGTTATATAAGAACTCCGAACAGGAGGAAACACTTTCTTCAGTCCTTCCAAAAAATCCTTAATTACAGGGATCTGGAAGAAGGAAGTCTGTGTAGGACATTTCCTATATGCACATAACGCTCCATGGAAAGGTGCTTCAGGGACTCCCATAACGACCGGTCGTACCGACCCAGGAGAGCTTCGGCCTTCATTGATGTCGCATCTGTGCAGCACACCTTACGCCCCGCAGAGTCCATCATATGGCTCTCTTTGTCTGGAGGCACCGTAGAGGAAGGGGCTGTAGCGTGCTGTTTCCTCGTCGCAGTGACAATCACAGAGTCCGGTACTGGGTCCGATCTGAGGAACGCCGGATCGGAGTCTGGAGCCCTGTATTTCTTCTGCAGCCGGGAGGGGGCAGATCTTGTTGATGTCGGCGTCAGAAAAAGTTCCATCGCTGGTTCTTCCAGCCCTGGCACCAAGGGCAACAGGTGTTGAGACAGCTGCCACTTATGAAGGGTCTCGAAGATCACAGACGTAGACTGTGTGGCCACAGTCAGGGTAATACCCAGCTTCTCCGCCCCTCGCAGTAGCACCTCTTGAAAAGGACACAATATCGTCCACCGGCGATACTCTCGTGTGGAGAGAGTCAGACAGAGTGGGCGAATACCCCTGAGCACTGGACAAATCCATACAACAGGATCTCCACCTGTCTCTTCTATGGCGACGCCGGGACCGTGTAGATGAACGGCCACTAGAGCGGTGTCTTTGTCTAGATCGCGATCTGGACTTCCTAGGTCTCGGCCGATCCACTGGCCTGGTCGGTAGCGGACGCTGCGGAGGCAGAGCCGGAGTCCTCGGCTGTGGCATCCCCTTAGGTGGTGAAGGGAAGCGCCGCAGCGATATGGACCTTGGAGGCCGCGGTGGAAGAGGAGGAGGACGACGACGATGAGGAGGAGGCAGAGGAGTCGTCGTCTTCGGAAGAGGAAGAGTCCTCGGAAGTGGAGGAAGAGGTGGAGGAGTGGAACTCTTCTGCGGCAACGGAGGAGGCGTAGGCGACCTGCCCGAGAAGGTGAGTAGATTTGAGAATACTCCGAGTCGGAGGATCTAACCACTCTTCTTCTTTGCAGGCCTTTGCGATGAAGCCCTAGCGGGAGACCTTCTACGAGACGAACGCCGGCGCCGCCATGACCGGGGGCTCGTACAAGCAGAGGACAGGCTGACCACCGAGCCCGAGGAAGCCCTCCTTGCCCTGGACCGAGTCTTGGAGGTGGACTTATCCCTTCTGGACGTCGACCGTTTCCTCGACGTCGAATGCTTCGACACCGACACATCCCTCAACGTCGATCTCCTTGTTCTCGACGTCGATCTCCTTTTCCTCGACGTCGAATAGACCTAGACGCGAACGGCGGTGTCGCCTCGACGGCGAGCGCCAGTGACTGGACCTATCACGTCGACGACTTTGACGTTTATTTAGTTCTTGGGGTCGACGCCGCTTCGACCCAGAGCCCCGGGTCGACGGGGAGCACACAGTGGTCAATCCTCTCGACGGAGATATGTGCCGTTTTCTGGCCTTCTCTTGACTGGGGAGCCCCCCTGAAGCCGCAGCATGGGCAGAGGACCCAGATCCATTCCTCCCATGCCCAGACCCACCTTCATCCTGTAGACTCCTCTGCTTCAGACCTTGGAGCCGGATTCTCTCTCTGTCCCTCAGGGTCCTCTTGGAAAAGGACTGGCAGATGACATGAGATGAAGGTAGACAAAGGATGCACACTCGGTGGACATATGATTTGGCCTTCTTCCTGGCACACTCCGGACACCTGTCGAACAATGCAGGCATTTTCGACAGAAAAGTGGCAAAAAACTGGTAAAAAAAGCACAGCAAATGAAAGAAGGATTAGGCAGACGTTGAGTGAACACACTAAACACTTTAAAAAGTGCCAAATTTTAAACCCAAAAAGGGAGAGCTCAATGCTCCAGGGTCCTGCTAGCAGGAGCCGGAAAAAAGAACTGAAAGTAAAAGGAGTTTGCAGTGCATCATGGGATACCGAGGGCTCTGGAGAGTTCCTTAAAGGCACAGTATCCCTTTTCCAGACAGATAATGGCAGCCTATGGGGCATGTCTGTCCATCGCTTCCTCTCTATCATTCCAAGGATTCTGTGAAGGGGAAGTTTCTCTATGGGTGAAAATTAGCAGACTGTATTAAATGTGATTTTGGTGGAATATCGTTTGAATTTCTAGTTGAAGTACTGGACAGTGTAGCCTTGCAGGTATAGGGTGCATTATGGTATTTAATTTTCTCTTAAGTGTCTATGCAGGTCTGCACAGAAGACAGCTTAAGAGATTATTTTTGATTGCTCCGGTGTCCACGCACATGGCCGGGACTATTCACTAGATTATGACTGTACACAGAGATCCCCTACTACAGAAAGTAATTGCTTACCTGTCTTAGGTAGAGATCCCAGGGCTGGACTTAGGATCCCAGTACTGGCTTACAAAAAGTAACGAGAACGTACTTTACCTGTGACCTGAAATTCCTCACATTGGATAACATTGCTGGGTTTTAACTGAAAAATTTTTAAGTGTGAACTTTAAAAATACAGTTATATTCTTTAAAAATCACTGCAATAACAAACGCTTTTACTAAACAGTTTTCAGCTTACGTCCCGGGACTGAATCTAGGATCCAGCCCTGTGGTTAGAAAAGTAATCAACTGCATTTAAGTAACAAAACCCATTGAGCTCAATGTTAAATTGTGTTTGAAATTGTGTTGCCTATTGCAACCACTGTAGCTACTCCTTCTGAAAATCGCTAACTCAAAAAATTCTGTTCTAATCTCCTAGATCAGGTCTAAATTAATATAAAAATGTATGTTATTTTTATAAATTGGTGTGGGACTTCCATAGAGTGGTTCTCATTTATAGATTGGTTACTGTGTGCAACAAATGAATGACACTCTCCCTTTGATAAGCCTAATGCTGCTCGACCATACTAGCACAAATTGAGCACCTTGGGGTCGGTAAAGCAAGCCTCTGTACACTAAGGGATACCCAGACTGTGTACAGTGCAGCTTATTTGGGTACACTATATAGAGAGCCAGCTTCCTACATGCCCAGACTTGAACCTTTAGCATGCACCAGAAAAACATTTTAAGACCATTTTTACAAGCATTACTTACAGGACATCCATCTACTTCATACACCACATCAAAGATTTGCCTTTGACTTTCCGTTTTTCTTTTATCTTCATTAATATGCCTAAAGAGAGACCATGAAACAAGGATTATAGTAAACTATTAAAATGGAAGCATTCCAAAGCATTAATTTTACAACTGTATATCACTAACGTTAGATGAGACTAATTCTAGGTTTAAATTCTTCTTCCTCCATTCCTTCAGTATCTAAACACATATTAAGGCAATACATTCGAGTATTGCTGAGGAAGCTCCGGAATTCTGCGTTAAATTGGGTAAGTGGTGGGTAAGATGGAAATACATTTTGAAAGTACAGTTTCAGGAGGTGTTCAACAGGTATGAGCGAACAACTAACATACCAAAACTATCTGAAATTAAAGACCTTTTAGTGGTTTAATCCACTAGTCAAAATATACAGGATACTTTTACCAAGCCATTCTATGATGTTCATGTTAAATATGTGGTTCGAACACTGAAAAGGTCATATTCAATGGTCACACTGCTTGCAGGGTCCATACTAGGCCTGAACATGTTAATGACTGAGCTAGCCATCATAGGTCTAAAGGAAAGTTGTGGTTAAGATTGCAGGCCTACCTCCAAAAGCCCCCACTTTGAAACATACCACTCCCGTTTAAAGGAAAATGCCAGTGAATGTTTTTCTCCACTGGATCTGTGCCCAGGACAGAATTATGAATGAAAGTTGTCTGGGTTGGCTGCTCCCATCCACAAACACCGGGAGATCTGCGCTCCCAAAAGTTTGAGATCTGGCAACAAATACTAGATCTTAAAGGTTTTTCATTTCATCAAACTCTCATTCAGCTGCCACTGGCGAGATGCATTTGTAGGTATACTCAACCTTACTATTTAGTGCAAAGTTAAAGCATAGGAAACAGACTGTTATATGTCCCTCCACTTCGAATGCACACATCCAGACAAACTGAGGGAACAAAAAAGCTCCTAATTCGAAGGTAAACTATAAGAGGCACAGACATACCAAAATGTTATACAAAAGGCAAAGATCTGTAGAGCTGCTTTGCAGGTGCCTTTCCACGTCTCACGTTTTCTGTAAAAGAAATTTTACTTACGTCATATCCTCTTTTAAAGATTCAATTGCTTTTTCCAAAGTAACTTTATCAGGGTTGTCATCAGTTGTATGCTTCTTTAGGTCTAAATACAGAAAATAGGTGTTTAAGTACAAATGAGAAAATATTCACTAAAATAAATAGAGCAAGCATGTTTTTCTCTTAACAGGACTATGTAGTTGGGAGGAAATACCCAAGCCTAGTTTTCATATAGTGTAATTTCTAGAGTTGAGATCCCAAAAAAAAAAGAAACCTTTTTCTAGTTGCCCTTGCTCCAGATGCATGAATTTTCTAAAAGCAAGCAAAGTCACCAAAATATGCTTTAAGCATTATGCATGCACAGCACTGGCTGCAACCCTCAGGACTATTACACCAAACGTTTCTCCTGAATGACTAGTACAGAAGGCAGAAAGTGGGAAGCTTGGTCTAGAGGAAGAGCCACTTGGGAGTGCCCAGGAGTGGACATATCATAGGAAAGCCAGGAAGGGTTCCACAGCGGTATGAATACATCGCTACGAGACCTCTGGGTAGAAGGCGCTATAGAAATACAAATACAAACACACTATGAGACCACAGGACTGCTTTTTAATTAAGGAGATTTAGTTTACTTAATCTAATTCTCCAACAGTGGCATATTTTGGCCATACATGGTTTTGAACATCCCCAACCCCTAGGCTGAAACACAAATAAGCACACAATGAAGAGTTAATTTTCCAAAGTTCAGCTTAGATTGAGGCATTAACCCAAGTGCAACCTTTTTGGGGAAGTAGTGCAAGTCACAAATTAAAACATGCGATTAAGAACCATGTTTAACAGCAAGGTATCTTTTTCCACAAGTGTACTTCTTCCATAACCACTTTTTTTATTGGGCCAACTATTGCAGGGCTGCATGTCCAACTCAAGGGTCTGCCAAGGAATTGATGTGAAGAGTGCAGGAATGGCAAAGAAATCAACATTCGTATTGCTACCATGGGGTTCTCCTAACCAGGAATACAATTATGGCGTTCCTCTTGCAGAATAGGTCCTGAAAATGGCCCTGGAATTGATAGCTCTGGCATAGGTGAAAATAAGGCAGTCTGCAACCCATTTGTTTACATCTTTTGTTTCTTGTCCATGTGATAAATGAATAATGACAAATAAGTAACAACCACCATTTCATTTAACATAATAGCTTAACGTCTGCCCCCTCCCCCTGGTCTGTTGTATGAAACATCACTTCCAGCAGACTTGCTTGGGTTTTTCAAAAAGACTAATTGTGTGAACCTGGATAGTATCAAATTCAGACCTTTACATGGAGGCAAACCTCAGAAGGCCCCAGAATAACTTGGTCATTACGACCTTTCAAGAAGGGACTCAGACAATGTCTGAATTCACTGACACTTAGTGTCACTTTTCAGTCCATATGATTGCATGAACTTAAATGATAAAACATTCATCTTTAATAAACTACAATCTCCATCCTAAAGCAAGCAGAACTCCATGAATTATAAATTAAAATTCTTAGGAAATCTCATTACAGATTTTAGCTAAAGATATCCTGGTTTCATTTTCTTCGAAAATGGCCTTGCTGCCACATGAACCTTAATACGTGTGCTGCAGAACAATCAAAGCTAGATGAAGAAGTTGCTTAAATTCCAGAGATGAAAGCACCAAAAATATTCTTTCAACGGTCTATAAAATATTGTGTTGGCTACAAAGGCTTTGGACATGAACCATAAATCCACCAAAGACTATTCCAGTGGACCGCACTCTAGGATCAGGCGTTTAAATATAAAGAGGGGGGATTATGATTAATTCTGATGAGCCTTGAGAAGGGAGCTGCAACAGCACAGTTTTATTAAGACAAGGTGTTTAATACCAAACACCACAGGATTCTGTAAAGCCATCATGTAGCTAGGGGACCCATGACCAGTGCCCAGAACATATACCTAAGACCACTTCCCTACTTACTAGTACCATCAAGTAATTGGAACCAACAGCACAGGGGCATATCTTCACATGCAGATATGCCCTCACATGTAACAATGCACCCTCCTTCAGGGCTACAAGGCCTGCTGTAGGGGTGACTTACATTTACTACATGCAGTGGCTTTGGCATGGCACACATGTGCCATGTTGTGTTTCCACTCATGGTTTGCACTATGAGATGCAGTCGGTAAGGATGACCTAATGCTGCAGCCCTTAGGGACCCTTTTTGGTACCCATGCTCTAGGCACCAGCGGTACCACTAACTTGGGTAATACAGGGGCACCAAAGTGTATGCCAATTGTGTTACAATTAGGCTATTTTACCTTGTTTTATGGAAGGCACTGGAGCCTGGTTAGCAAGGACCCAGGGCACATCAGTCGAAAAATATGATAACGCATACCATATACTCTCAAGTGCTTTATAATCCTCGCGGTTATTTGCCAACTTTGGTATCGCTTTATCAAAACATGTCGAGTAAGGTGTCATACGAATTGGAATACTAACCCCTCGCCAATTCTGGTGACGGGGTTAGCATTCCACCCTTCTAGAGGGACCCGACATGTGTTTAACTGTGAACCCGGTTAAAGTTAACTCGAGCCTCAGCATCACAAAATGGATGCTGCCACCACAGACACAAGTCTGATCTCCTGATGCTGGGAGTCCTTCCAGCGAGGAGAGTTTGGACAAAGGGTTTCCTGTCAGGGGCGGTGCTAGCACCATCCCAGACAGGGTTTTGTGTATTCCAGGTAGGCAGGGCTGAGAGGAAGGTGATTGCACGTGGCACCCCGGCGCTCACTATGCATATGCCGGCTCAAACCAGTTCCAGGGGCACACCATCCCCGGAGCTGGGGAAAGTCCGGACAAGGGAGAGGGGTCTAACCACCCCCCTCCTGGTCCCACCCATGGGCAGGACCTAGTCGCGTGCCAGCCCCTTTTCTTAGAATAAAAAGGTAGGAGCGGGCCCCCTTCCCAATTCTGAATCTTGAACTACTTTCCACGAAAAGGAACTCTTGATACTTTCTGAAGACTCTCCCTTGTGGCTAAGGAGTAGCCACCCTGCACCCGCAGGCACCAACTAAGCATCGCGGTTTGCTGTAAGCCACGCTACTAGGATAGCTGGTCTATAAGGTTGACTTACAACCAATCAATAAGGGTCGTTTGGTATGATACACAGTGATCACTAGCCTCTTAGGTGCTGCGCCTATTCCAACGGCCGACGGCACCACTACCTCAGGAGTGCTGCCGTCGGCCGTTGGACGTTCGAACCTCACCTGCGCAATGGAACGTTCAGCACTGGAGCTGGACGTTCCATAGCTGCTAAGAGGCTAGAATAGTGAGCACTACATATCAGGCCAACCTCTCACATTGGTGTGCAGCGGTTGGGATTTGAGCTTGCTGTTGTTTTACCTCGCACGTACCTCGCACGTATCCTAAGAATATCACTTGAAAGCTCACATAAGTACCCAGGTACATATAACTTAGCTTAGAATACTCTGAGTTCTACTGAACCAGCTGTTGTAGTGTAACAGGGCTTAGCACACCCCGACTACAACTCTTAGCAAGGGATCAGCAGGTAAACAAATAGTGTAGGTAAGTGCACCACTTACACCTCACTAGAAAGCATGTCTGACCAAGGAGAATCTTCACAGACTCCCCTAGTGGTCATTGACCCTCCACAGGTCATGTTAAGATATGCAGCTCTTAGCTTCCAGGAGATGAGACAACTGTGTACCTCCAGGAAGCTAAACAGGGTTCTAACCCTACCACTCCTTTTCTGATAGGTCTCTTAGAGACTTAGGATTCCAGGAGGGCTTCCAACACAGGCCCCCCTAATCCAGATGGGAGTATGCCCCCCTTAGAGGGAACCCTTGGGGACCCTGACCTCAACCTCAATGGAACAGGAAGTGAAGAGGAGGAAGAGGATCAGGAGTTGTCAGGGGATGAGGCAGACAAAGGTCAGGTAGTAGTCAGTAGGCTCACCAGGACCAACTTAAGCAGGCATGAGAATGGAACTAGGGGACCCCCAGGCCCACTCTCAGGCAGGCTTAACATTGGGAATGGACGAGTTAGGTCTCTCTCCAGAGGTTCTAACAGATCCATTCGTACCAATGACTCTCAGGCATCTTCTCACAGAGGGATGACATCCCCTCAGAGGAGAGAATGAAGCTAAGATGAGGGAAGTCAATCTGAGGATTGAAAGGGAAGAACTTGCCCTTGCCAAGGAAAGACTTGCCTTTGCTAGAGAGCAGAAATTGAGTGGGGCAGACCCCACTGGTGGCAGCATTATCCCTAGAGATAACTACAGGAGTTTTGATACTAGACACCCGAGTAAAATAATACCCCCCTTTAAACAAGGGGGTGACATCCACAAATTGATGACTGCTTTGGAGAGGGCCTGCACTGTCCAGTGCATCCCCCAGAGTCAGTGGGCAGCTATACTGTAGCTCTCCTTTGAAGGTAAAGGTAGAGATAAGCTCCTCACTACTAGATCTGAGGATGCGAACAATTACCAAGTCCTGAAAAATACACTGGTTGATGGGTTTGGCTTAACAACTGAGCATTACAGGTTGCTGTTCAGAGACACCCAGAAAACTCAGTCTAAGGATTGGGCTGACTTTGTTGATTGTGCCACTAAGGCTCTAGAATGCTGGCTATTGTGTAGTAAAGTTACTGACTTCACAGGATTGTATAATCTTATTATGAGAGAGCAAGTCTTAAATAATTGTCAGAACCAGTTATTACACCAGCATCTGGTAGACTCTGATCTGACCTCTCCACAAGAATTGGGTAAGAGGGCAGACAAATGGGTCAGAACCATGATTAGGCCTAAGAACCAGGGTGGTGACCAAAAGAAAGAATCAACCAAGCTTCAAGAGAAGGGTGGGAATAAATCTTCTGATCAAACCACAGGGCCCCAAAAATGCTCTGAAAAGGGTGGGTCCCAAAATCCTTCCAATTCCCAAAAGAAACCTTATTGTCATACCTGCAAACAGGTAGGCCATTACAAAACTGACAGCAGTTGCCCAAGGGCCAACAACAATAAGGAGAACATACCCCCAAGTAAAACTTCCCACCCTCCTGTTACTACTAGTAGTAATCCCCCAGGTGGTGGGAGTGCCCCCAAGAATCTGGGTGCATTTACTTTGGGAGTTCCTTGGGACTCTGGCCTAACCAGGTCCCCTGACTTAGATACTCTTGTCTGTGAGACTGGCATGGGATTTGCCAACTTCACAGCTTGTCCCAACACTTTGGACAAGTACAGACAGGTGCCCCTCACACTACTTTAGTTTAATGCGGTGCACCAGGTATACCTCACACTGGGCATGCTATATACCCGGGATCACCCCCTTCCCGCCCTCTTCCTGGCCCTGCTGCCCTGGGAACAGGACAGGCTTCCTGGATACATTTTAGGGGTGCCCGAAGCTTGCGGATAACTGGGAGGCAACCCTCAAGTCTCTGAACACCATCACGTGGTGGGCTATTCCTAGGGCGGAGAGTCAATGCTGGTTAGGGCTGATCTATAATAATAAATAGAAAAATGTAAAAAGAAAAACTCAGTTGAGGGTTCCTTCTGCTGTGCCTGGTCCGGCCAAGTAGAGAATCGCTATCCGCTCGTTGTCCCCAGCCATGAAAGACTGGATGAGAGATATGGCTGGATGGGCAAACGCCGAGGAGAGCCACATGCGCAAAACACGCATTGACAAACTTGTGGACGACTTGTAGGCATGGCTGGCAATGCTCACCAGACTCTTAGAGGAAGCCCCAGATGCACTACCACTCTATATGTACATGCTGTGATGAGTTGCTGAGGCTACGCGAAGAGAGGGGGATGGGGTGGGTGATGGGGGCTTGGGGTGGTACCACAGTTTAAGGCAGTCATCCCCTCATGCTGACCGCAATTGAAATATACAGTGCCAATTCTAGCCTATGATGCGCTAGAGCCAGGGAGGGGGGAGGGATACGGTCACAAAATGCTAGTTGAAATAGTTTGTGTTGCTCACAAAGAAGATGTAAAATGCTACTGAAAATGTATAGCACAAAAACAGCACAGGGAGAAATTCCAGGCCGGTTCAGAGCATTGTTAGGAGTGTACCTCTGAAACGGCATAATTTAAAAGACCATTTTACCATCTCACCACCCATAAACAATCCAATCACTTTTACTGATGAAAGTAAAGAGCACAATGCGTGGAAATGTCACCTAGTGTGTTCATTTGTTTTGGTCCTTTTAAAATATTTGTTTGCACCACACACAGAAAGAAAAAAGAAAAAAAGAACACAAACTATCACCATGGGCCCCCGGCATGCATGCTTGTATACAACTCGGCTACTGGCTAATTGAAATGAAAATCCCTACAGTGAGACTTCTGAAAGTGACAGCAGATGGATATCACAGTGCGGCTTGCTTGTGGCTACAGAAATGTGGCAGTAGAACACCATACCACAGCTCAATACATTGGTCTTTTAAAACACAGGATAAGCTTTTCAAATGCAGATGGTTTTTTAAGAAGGTAGATGTAGAGTTCAAGATGTTGCACTTTATTTACCCAACAGTTTGAGTTTGGCTGCAAAACAATATTAGGGTAACTACAAATGCCTAGGTTTATTTCATCTGCTGTTGAGGAAAGGAAAAAACGGTCGTATCAACAGGAAATGTTGAAGTAGATAGGATACCATCAACGAGTGCCAGATACCAGAGACAAAGTAGAGCTGCAGATACATAGAATCTGCAAGCAAGGTCATCGGAGGGCCTGCAATTGCCATCCAATAACATTCGCTAAATGTATAGCAACAGGCACAAATACTTTGAGGAATCTGGCATGACTAGTCCACTTTTTTGTGGAACACAAAGTAGTTAAGTCATTCCCACCTCCTTAGCCGCAGTGATAAGGATTGGTCAGAGCCGTTTGATGATTCCTGGAGCCAAACGTGAGTTAGCCAGATTCCCTAAAAAGAATGTCACCTGAAGACCCCAAACCAAATCTATTAAGGTGTCCAAGTTTCTTAATCGACGAAGAGCTCCTGGCTATCGTGTGCTTTCAATGGATGAACAGTTTGCAGGATAAAGAGAGCCTGCACCGTGATCAGGACCAAGCAATCTTCCTCTGCAATATCATTGACATGTGGCAGATTGGTAAAAGAGAGTCATCCCGGACATACAGTTCCTGACATCCGCATTGCAGCCTACCCTATCTGGTTAAAGAAGTGATGAGAAAGATCACCAACTCCTCTCATGAGTATCAGTGGAAAGTTTCTCGCACTGCTCCAGCAAGCCTAGAATCGTACACCTAATAGTTATTTGCAAAAATGACCACGAGCACCATTTCTGCTGGCATCTAGCACAAGTACAGTTTTATACTTTGCCTCTGTGGCCTTTATGATAATTTGGCGATAGTAATCAACTTAACAGAACTTAGTAGAGCATTATTTGAGGGGCACCCTTGGACAGCAGTATTCAAATGTGACAACCTCTGCATGAAAGAATTTGAAGTTTTAGCATTTTCTTTTTATTAATTAATGCCATGTTTCCTGATGAAGATACTCCCTTCTTGAGGGCCACAGTACAACGGAAACAGGTTTAGACTCCAGGTTCTTTTTTGGTAAAGTACATAAACAGGTTGCTCTTAAACTATGTTACACAATTTCACCTATGCTCTTGAAAACATTGCATTGTAGCCCCCGCCTCCTTCATATGCGTCCATAGATTTTAAATACATTAAGGATTCAGGTAAAGAGTGCACCCACAGAAGGATAATACCTACAACACAGCGAGAATTCTGCAGCATTGTACAAAAACGACGCGTTTGGCTACTTTTGTGATAACAAGAGACAGCCTCAGTGAGAGGGCTTCCATTCTCCGTCCTTCCCCTTACACAGAGAGCACAGTAGAATGCAGAGAACCAGCAACCTGAGACGGCGGAATCCACTTGTAAGATATTAATAGCACACGTTCAACTCTACCGCCAACTCTTTCCCAGCTTTCCCATACCAAATACATACGAGGGTCCTGAAAACACTTTCATGCACTTGCTGCTATGCATTATTAACATCCTGGTAGCTACCCAACCACCGCTTACAACAATTGATCAATGAAAAGTATGTTCTGGACTGTGAGTATTTGTCAAATGGCACCAAAGTTAATAGCAAACGAATGTCATTTCCAATAGAAAGTGCATCTGAACAGAACAGCTCCCACCTCAAGCCATGAACACAACAATTTGTTACATCATATAGGTGGTGTTTTTAAGTAAAGAGCACCCACAAAAAATAAATACATAGACTCTAGAACTCCGGGTAGCTGATCAGGGCACTGCATAGAGTATTTTAGTAGTGGGTGGATCAAGTGAGACTTCTAAAAGGTGATTGGAAGATATATTACTTGCATAACAGTCATGAGGCACAAAGCAAGCCTGTGGCAAGGTTTACTTGAAGAGCCTCAACATGATTAGAAAGCTTGAAATTACAAGTAGTGCTTATCCGGCACTGGCAATGTGGATGGGTTTGCTCATTGGGAGATCGGGTTTAAGGTAGCGAATAGGGTAGGTTTGAAAGTCTACGGCTTTTGTTGGGTGTGAATTTACTTACCCATACTCAACTGGGAGCAGAGATCTTTCTAAGGTGCAAAAGGTACATCATTTTTTTTCCTTTTTAGTAGATGGTCATGCATTTTTTTTACGGTCATGGTCCGGCTTAACAGCATTCCACACACTGAGCGTACTACTCACAGAGAGCAGGTAAATGCTTATTCCTACTGTGTTTCTAATATAGAAAATCAGATATATAGTTAGAACCAATCCAGTAGGACGACTCACAATGACTGTAACTGATTGCAGACGGAGACATGGAACGATACCACTGCGCAGGGGGGGGGGAAGGGGGGCGGGGGTGAGAAAAGAATCACAGTCTGCTATGTTGGAAGAAGTAACACCGATAGTGCACAATGACAGCTTTCCAATGGGGCAACCCTTGTTAAGACAATGAACCAGTTTCGGGCTTTATTTTTCTAGATTACTTAGTTTTACATTTCATATTAGGATGATAAAGGACCTTCAAGTCCCAGCATGCAAAGCCAGGCGTGGATTAATCGTCACATGCACAGCTAAACTTACTGAAGAGGAAGACCTGTAATGGCAAACTTGTTGCCAAAACTTAATTTGAATACATGTATACATGCCAGTCCTACATGCACAGGACAGGGAATGCAATCTATGCCGAAATATCCGGGGGGGGGGGGGTATCACTAAGAAGCTATACAATGCAAATCACATGAGCTGTGCACTAAATAAATGCATTCCTCCAGTTTCTGAGGTCCCTCGACTGAACCTCTTACCCAGTTCGGCTTGTGTATATTATGTGAGTTGACCTGTTCATTCTATTTTAAAGCAAAGACTACAAGTCCCAGAGTGCAAAGGAAAAACCTGAACCGAGCATACTACTTGCGCACCGAGCTAGAAAACGGAAATATAAGCAAACACTATAACATACACCAAAAGACAACGAGATACTCACGAGATCAACAATCCGATGATGAGAAGTGACAGAGCAGCACGGCCGGTCCAGGCCTTCGGAAAGGCTGCCAGAGTGGGTCAGAATCTACATTTTAAAATAATAGCAGAACGTTTCTGAATGCTTTAGCACAGGCTTTAAACAAATAATGAACAAGCAAGGGAAAAATAGTTTCTAAGACGCATGGAAAGAATATTTGCACGAACGCTGCAAATAGAAAGAAATGAAAGCACTTTAAACTTACCTGTTGGTGGTTTAAATCTTCAGACAGCAGCAGGAGAGCACCAGTCTGAATCAGCAGAAGAATTCTTCACAGCGAGGGAAAAAAATGTAGATCTCGGACCAGGAGAACCTCGACAGGGCAGCAGTGAAGAAAGCCACATACCCCAAAAAGTAAATGGAATTCAGAAGCTTTATGCTCCAGATTTCGCGGCACTTCCTGCCTTCTGTATTGCTGTCCTCTTCATTGGTGCAACGTCAGTAGTGCTGATTGGCTGCTGAGCAGGAGTTAGCCAATCCAAAAGCGAAGAAATGCAGGACGTAAACGTACTTTCGACGTGGGACATTTAAACAAGCATTGGAAATGCAATAGGTCTCGCATTAGGAAAGTTTGAGCTATTGGTATTGTAAATGACACTTTTTTTATTTATGTGTTGGTTTTGAAAGTAGCAAAATTAATAGGTTTGTCAGTTACAATGCCAATAGTTCTAACTTTTGCAAATGTGACACCTATAGCATTTGTAATGCAATGTGTGTTGTATTTACGTGACTTAGATGTCTTGATATTACAAATAACAATGGCTTTTAATTTTGTAAATAATTAATGCTTAAATAAAAGTTATTGTAATTTATAATGGCAATAGCTTAAACATTTGTAAATAACTTTTGTGAAGATTATGTTCAGTGTATTTTATTGTGACGAAAATCCAAGAACATTGCATTTGCACCTACACACACACAGAGCCACACACATATAGATGTGGTGGTGGTGGATGTGGTGGTGGTGGTGGTAATGGTGGATGTGGTGGTGATGGTGGTGGATGTGGGGTGGATGTGGTGGTGGATGTGGTGGTGGTGGTGGAGGTGGTGGATGTGGTGGTGATGTGGTGGATGTGGTGTATGTGGTGAAAGTGGTGGTGGATGTGGTGGTGGATGTGGTGGTGGAAGTGATGGTGGTGGGTGTGGTGGATGCGGTGGTGGATGAGATGGCGGATGAGATGGCGGATGAGGTGGTGAATGTGCTGGTGGATGTGGTGGTGGTGGATGCGGTGGTGGATGTGGTGATGGTGGTGGATGTGGTGGTGGTGGAAGTGGTGGTGGATGTGGTGGTGGATGTGGTGGTGGTGGATGTGGTGGTGGATGTGATGGTGGATGTGGTGGTGGATGTGGTGGTGATGGTGGAGGTGGTGGTGGATGCGGTGGATGTGGTGGATGGGGTGGTGGTTGTAGTGGATGTGGTGGTGGGTGTGGTGGTGGTGGTGGATGCGGTGGTGGTGGATGTGGTGGTGGTGGATGCGGTGGTGGATGAGGTGGTGGATGAGGTGGTGGATGAGGTGGTGGATGTGGTGGTGGATGTGGTGGTGGTGGATGTGGTGGTGGTGGATGTGGTGGAAGTGGTGGATGTAGTGGTGGATGTGGTGGTGGATGTGGTGGTGGATGTGGTGGTGGATGTGGTGGTGGTGGTGGATGCGGTGGATGTGGTGGTGGTGGTGGATGTGGTGGTGGTGGATGTGGTGGTGGATGTGGCGGTGGTGGATGTGGCGGTGGTGGATGTGGTGGTGGTGGATGTGGTGGTGGATGTGGCGGTGGTGGATGTGGCGGTGGTGGATGTGGTGGTGGATGCAGTGGTGGATGTGGCGGCGGATGTCATGGTGGATGTGGATGTGATGGTGGATGTGGTGGTGGTGGATGCGGTGGTGAAGTGGTGGTGGATGTGGTGGTGGTGGATGTGGTGGTGGATGTGATGGTGGATGTGGTGGTGATGGTGGATGTGGTGGTGGATGCGGTGGATGTGGTGGTGGTGGATGCAGTGGATGTGGTGGATGCGGTGGTGGTGGTGGATGTGGTGGTGGTGAATGGGGTGGTGGTTGTAGTGGATGTGGTGGTGGGTGTAGTGGATGTGGTGGTGGGTGTGGTGGTGGATGCGGTGGTGAATGAGGTGGTGGATGAGGTGGTGGTGGTGGATGTGGTGGTGGTGGTGGATGCGGTGGTGGTGGATGTGGATGTGATGGTGGATGTGGTGGTGGTGGATGCGGTGGTGAAGTGGTGGTGGATGTGGTGGTGGTGGATGTGGTGGTGGATGTGGTGGTGGTGGATGTGGCGGTGGTGGATGTGGCAGTGGTGGATGTGGTGGTGGATGTGGTGGTGGATGTGGCGGTGGATGTCATGGTGGATGTGGATGTGATGGTGGATGTGGTGGTGGTGGATGCGGTGGTGAAGTGATGGTGGATGTGGTGGTGGTGGATGTGGTGGTGGATGTGATGGTGGATGTGGTGGTGATGGTGGATGTGGTGGTGGATGCGGTGGATGTGGTGGTGGTGGATGCGGTGGATGTGGTGGATGCGGTGGTGGTGGTGGTGGATGGGGTGGTGGTTGTAGTGGATGTGGTGGTGGGTGTAGTGGATGTGGTGGTGGGTGTGGTGGTGGTGGTGGATGTGGTGGTGGTGGATGCGGTGGTGGATGCGGTGGTGGATGAGGTGGTGGATGAGGTGGTGGATGAGGTGGTGGATGTGGTGGTGGATGTCATGGTGGATGTCATGGTGGATGTTATGGTGGATGTGGAGGTGATGGTGGCTGTGATGGTGGATGTGGTGGTGGATGTGATGGTGGATGTGATGGTGTATGTGATGGTGGATGTGGTGTTGATGGTGGATGTGGTGGTGGATGCGATGGATGTGGTGATGGTGGATGCGGTGGTGGTGGATGGGGTGGTGGTTGTGGTGGATGTTGTGGTGGATGTAGTGGTGGTGGGTGTGGTGGTGGTGGTGGTGGATACGGTGGTGGTGGATGTGGTGGTGGTGGATGTGGTGGTGGATGTCATGGTGGATGTCATGGTGGATGTGGAGGTGATGTTGGATGTGGTGGTGGTGGTGGATGTGATGGTGGATGTGTTGTTGATGGTGGATGCAGTGGATGCGGTGGACGTGGTGATGGTGGATGCGGTGGTGGTGGATGGGGTGGTGGTTGTGGTGGATGTGGTGGTGGATGTAGTGGTGGTGGGTGTGGTGGTCCTGTGGGTTCCATAAGGGTTTGTGACAGAGAAAAGATGATCTTATTTCAATAACATACACGACCCTTCAACCTGATTGTTGCCCTGGTAACGGACGCTGCTGAAACGCTGCTGAAGGAGCAGTGGTGGTGGAATAGGCAGAATCCTGGTGAGGAATCCCAGGGGCAGACGGAGGATGGAGAAGGACAGCGGGTGGGGATAGATCCGGGGCAAGGGGTGAAGGGGTGGCATATCTAACATTACATCCCTGAGTGCCAAGCATTGTTGTACATTACTGTGCCAGAGTTTATCAAGAAACGAGATGTTATTTAAAAAAAAGTTACCCTTACCGTGCGTATGCATATAATGTAGGTGTATCGATGTTTATTCAGAAGTTCAAGTTTGCCGGCATGGTAGACTAATACATTTACAGATGTTAGAATCGTGCGTATATAGGCTAATGGTCAGGAACATTAACTTAGGACTCTGTGTCAAAGAACAGTCACCGCCATTGTGAAATGGTGTAAAACGATACAGCATAGCGCTGCATTATAGCTCTTTCAAGTTCATTACATGGAACATTTGTATAATAAACACAATTGAGTAATAAATACAATAAAGGGTGTGGGTGGTAATTGTTCCAGACAAGCATGAGAAAGGCTAAATAATGATGCCGCAGCACAATGGAGTGAGCATAGGAAGAGGCCAATGGAACAATTACAAGCTTTGCTCGGACTAAAAAGGAAATGCTAACAGGAAATAAACAAAACATAACAGTAAATAAACTAAACCAAACACTGAGTTGAGTATCCAGGTAACGTAAGAGGAACTGCACTAGCTATAGATGAGGAGCAGAAGGGTGAAAGTAAAGATCGCAAGGATAGTAAGGAAGGACAGGGTATTGGTAATGGTGCAGCAGACTGGTGCTTGGCCCAGTTCAGAGGCCTGGCAGGCCTGGCAGTCCCGCAGGTACTTCTCACCTGGGCTCTGGGGTATAATTAGGGCCAACGAGCTCCAGTACAATGTCTCCCGGCGGGGGGGGGGGGGGGGCCTGCTCTTCCTTAAGGCAGATTCCCAGAAGACGCCAGGAGGGGCGAGCAACGACCCTGTGCCCCGGCACACACCCCCAACTCCCCTACAGGCAGCCCCACTCACCGGGCTCCTTGGTTCTGTGCGGGTCACACGGGGCTCTCCAGGACTCTCTCAGGCCCCTAGAGCACAACCGGGACTCCTTTGTTCTCCACGGGAGCCCCGCAACCACTCGGCACCTCCGGCCGGCTTCCCGCTTCACTCCGGCCTCGTCAATCCCGGGGCTCCGGGTTCACAACCGGCTGGCGTCTTGCTTTACCCGGGCCCTTCTTCCTCACAGGGGCCCGGGGTTTTGCAAACGGCTTCAGAGAGGCCACCAGGGACGAGTGCGGTGACTCGGCCCGCGCGGGGGAAGCCTGCCTGGCTTTCCTCCCATATCCCACGGGGCTCCCTCGACCTCCCGGGAGCCCAGCAACGCTGTCGGGTCGCTTCTTCTGTCTCTGGCTGCCGGCGGGGCTGGCCCCGACAGTGTGCCCCGGCCCCGCCTCTTTCACCAGCACTTCACCCGGGCCACAGACCGGCGGGGTGGGCTCCTGCTCTGGTCACTCTCCGGGGCTCCACCTCGACCACGGGAGCCCCGCACCGGTGCTTCACCTGGGTCCCCCTCCCTCACGGGGACCCAGGGCTTCGGGTCGGCTCCTCTTCTCTGGATGCCGGCCGGCAGCCAATCCCTGCGTGGCCTTCCAGGGGCACGGCCGCGCAGGCCAATCCGTACGCGGCCGGCTGGGGGCGTGGCAGGTGACGTTACCAGCGCCCCAGAGACGTGATGCTGGCCAGGCTGGCCTCAGGCCTATCGCGGCCCTCACTCCACTCCGGCGGCCCTCTCCTGGCACCGGGGGCCGCCGCAACGATAACCACCACAGTGGGGGGGTCCCTCCAAGGCGGCGACGCGGCGGTGAGATCGGCGGCACAAGGGGTAGGCTCCCTTTATTTAATTATTTATATGGCGGACAGCGCGCCAAAACGAGGGTAGGCTCCTCCAGCTCGATTCCCCTCACAGTTCCTTCAAGCCACACGGCGCTACTCTCCTCAGCAAACGGCGCTATTCACAGCGCACCGCTCCTCCCTCTGCCCACAGGGCTTCCAAATAATTCGCTTCACAGGCTGCAACACAATTGTTGGAAAGGGGAGTCTCTGGTTGGCGCAGTGCAGCACTGGCGACAAGCAGGGACCCTCTCTTCCACGTCAGGGCTAAGGGTTACCTTCAAGACAACCTCTGTTTACCCTCTTTGTAGTGTGGCGCAAGCAGTCTAGGCTAATCTCTGGGGCACATGGGGTTAAACATTTGCAATACCGTACCACCACAACCAACCCACCACACAATGACACCAAACTGTATTTGTAAAAATAGATTCTCTTTATATACTTTTTAGAAGCAGGCTTGTAAATACAGTCTTGGTTACTTTAAAAACGGTTCCAGTGATTCTTAGCAAAAAGTCACAGTGTCTTAAAGAATGCAATGTTTTGGGCCTCCTGCCCGGTTCTTAGCAAGATTCAGTGCTTTCTAGCGCTTCAAGGCGCCTTCCCCCGTCTCCGCTCACTTCCTCAGAGAAAATCGGGCCCGGCCTGCCAAAGCTCACGCTTCCTGCGTGAGCAGCGAAAAGGCACGACCAGGTCCGCTCTTGCGATGAGTCACCCTTCGGGGCGCGACTCGAGTGGAGGGGGCCGCGGGCCACAGGGAGCGTTAGGAGGGGCCTCGGGGGCCAGAAGCAGTGCGAGCCTCTGTCTCAGGGGCGGCTTGCGCTGCAGGGCAGACAGCAGCTGCGGGGCTCCCGGGGTGCCCAAGTTCACACAGCGCGGTGCGAGCTAAGATTGCAGGACGCTCGCACCGCGAGGGGGGGGGGCAAAAGCACAGTACCTTGGAATTCTTTGGGTATCCTGAAGCGGACGGCTGCAAGGGGAGCTGTCCCACGTCGTGTTGCTTCCCTGGCGGGCGGCGGTGCTCGATGGGGTCACAGGCCCTCTTCTTAGTGTTCGCTTCGGTCCTGACGGCGGCGGCTGAGTGTGGCGCAGTGGCAGTACGGTCCCCAAGTGCGGGACGTACCCAGCCAAAGTTCCGGTCGCGCCGATGCCCTTTCAGCGGGGCAGACGGGCAGGACGCTGTTAGAGGGAGAGGACAAAGGGCGGCAGTCCGTCTTTGCGGGGAAATCTACGGCGCTTGAGCCCAGTAGACTTCAATGCTTGGACCGGACGGGTCCTCCATTACTTTGCTCTCGTGGGGCCAGGTGCAGACGCAGTCACGGTGCTCGGGCCAACGGCGGGCTGGGCCTCACGTTGCTATGGCGATCTGCTAACCCACGGTCACGGTGTGCAGGGGGACTAGATGCTCTCGTCCTCCTCAATCAGCGCTGCAGCGATAAGCAGCACACACAGCTGATGCCTTGGTCAGGGAGGGTAGCGCCCACTGTTTCTGGGGCGCTGGTCAGGGGGCAAGTTCCACAGCAAGCCCTTGGAGATCTTTTTAGAAGTTTGGCACAAAGTTCAAAAAGCAAAAGTCTCTGGTAGTCTCTTCTTTCTCTCTCCTTCTGCAGCAAGGCACCAGACACAGGCCAGAGACAGCACTCCTCCTTGTAGCCCTTCCAGGTCCTTCTCTTCAGGCAGAGTTTCTTCTGTAGCGCTAACAGGATCTAATTTACAAGGAGCAAGGCTCCTACTTTTATACCCAGTTTCTTTTGTTCTTACAGGCCAGGGGGGCCTTTGCATAATTGCTCTCAGTCCCTGAGCACTTGTGGTGGGTACTTCTGCTTCTGCATTCAGTGTGAGGGCAGGCACATCAGCCGCTCCCCAGGGGGGCGGAGCCAGCATTGTGAAGACAGGGACAGCCTGAGCACTTTGTTGACAAGCTTCGGTCCTTCCTGGGCCAGGTGCAGGCTGAGTCATCAGTCGCTCCCCAGGAGGGCGGAGCCAGCATTGTGGAGGCAGAGCACAGCCTGATGCATCATTCAGGGAAACTCCCACCTCCCACTAAGGTGTCATCCTGCTATTCACCACCTGTCAACTCCCAGCCCTGTCACTCACACAACTCAGACAGTCAGATACACACAAAAGCAGAGGCGGGCTGAAATGGTTAGACAAGCAAATGCTAGCTTTCTAAAAGTAGCATTTGCAAACGCAGGATATTAAAATAAACTTTACTAAAAGAAGTATTTTATTATTCTGAGTTCAGGCATATTAAACATTAATTTCTACCATGTTCCCTGAGCCTGCTAGGATTATAGAGTGTAATAATTCCAGCAGCCCATCTGGCCTAAAGGGAACTGGTAGCCTTACAATAGGGAAAAACGAATTTGGCAGTAATTCACTATTAGAACATGCCACACACATCAGGGCATGTCCTACCTTACACTTACAATGCACCCTGCCCTCAGGCCTACCATAGGGGTGACTAATATGAAGTTAAGGGAAGGTTTAGGGGTGGGCAAGTGTGTGCACTTGCCCAGCCAGCATGACAGTACCAGACTGCACGCAGGTTCTGCAATGGCAGACCCTAGACACATTTTAAGGCTGCTTCTGTGAGTGGCGCAACCAGCGCTGCAGGCCCACTAGCAGTATTGGCATTTACAAGCCCTGGCACTCCTGGTGCACTCTACTGGGGACTGATAGTAAATCCAATGACCCAATCAGGAATATCAATTACAGATACACTTTGTACAGGGAGAGCATATGCACTTTAGCACTGGTCAGCAGTGGTAAAGTGCCCAGAGTCCTAAACCAACAAAAACAGGTCAGAGGAAATATAGGAGGAAAAAGGCAAAAAGTTTAGGGATGACCCAGCAGGAAGGGCCAAGTCCAACAACAATCCTCCAAGGCCTTGGGCACAAACCTCCCTCTGCAGCGCTTGATAGGCAGTACCTCAAAAGGGGCGACAGTTCCTAGGGGCATACTCTTCCCCAGATGGCGCTTTGAAGGGGGCCACAGCTTCACAAGGGGGCGGACAGTCCCACAGCAGTTCCTCAGGGGCACTTTCCTCACCTCCTGGGTGCTTTTTTTGCGCAGCACTGGCGTGGTTCAAGGTCCATACAGCGTCAGTGACCAGGGTAGGGGCCCTCCTTTGTCAGGGGCCCGGGGGACAGCAGGGGGGGGGGGTTTAGGTATGCAGGGCCCAGCTCACAGGCCCAAGTAGCGGTAGCACCTCGCAGCAGGTCCCCTCTCTTTCTTGTCCCAGCTCTGACTGACTCACTGGTGGCACATCCCCCTTACTTATACCCTCCTCCCAGGCAGTGCCAGAACCTTCTAGAATGTTGGCAACTCTGGCCTAAACTGGCTCAAGGGGAGGGGGTGAGCTCCCTAGGTGCCAGGCTTTCCCTCAAGAAGCTAGGGGTGTCTGGGTAATAACATCTAGGCAGCTGACCTATGGCAGTCAGGTGGCAAAACCCATGGCCATGGCATCCATTTTAAATACAGAACTTTTCAGTCAGGTGCATTTCTAAAATGGGGGAAATTTACAAGTGCTCACACCATTACATAACATTACCATTTTAAAACAGGTCAACTCCTACCACACATGGCCTATACAGGTTTATTACCATGGGGTAGACATCCTAGACAAGGGGGTCAAAAGCGAAAAATTTTGGGGGAAAAATGCCAAGTCCAACAACTATAATTCAGAGGTTAGACTAGAACCCAAATAAAAGATTGTTATTTCATTATTGACCTCCGAAGGATTAATGGCTGAGACACTTTTTCAAGAATTTAAACCTGCGCTTGCCTGTTAGACACAGATCTCTTCAGCAGGCACATTAACCTACTGAACTATAATACATTTATACACACACACACACTCTATAGATATATTTTGCTTTTAAGACTTCTTAAAAGGTTTACATCTATAAACAGGTAATGGAATTAGCATTTCTGTTTCATAGGAACCACAGCTTTTATTTTGACACATTGATATATTATCGGCCTCAGAAGGATTAAGGGCTGAGTCAGTTTTTCCAGAATTTAAATATAAATATACATGTAAATATTATCAGCCTCAATATATGTGTATATTATATTTATATATTCTGGAAAAACGACTCAGCCTTTAATCCTTCTGTGGTTTAATTAATAGAAATGTGCATATATAAAAGGTGTGGTTCCTGTGAAATAGAAACAGTAATAAAACCTTCTGTTCAAAAGTTGCAAACCTTTTGAAAAGTCTCAATAGCAAAACGTGTGACTTTTAAATAGTATTGTTGTCTAACTATCAGTGACACATCATTGCAATCAAACCCTTATTTTTCTGCAGTTTAATATAGCACAAAGTGAACCGAAAGGTATTGGAGGATTTACTTGAGTACCAGTTACATTGCACTAGGACACATTCATTTTTTGTAGGAACGGGGGCTTTAAATAATTTGGCCAGGATCACATGATTATGAGCTGAAGCTGAGACTCGAGCCTTGATCCCCAGCTCTAAACTCGTCAGCTCTGCCTGTTACACCACATCCGCTCCCCAGATTTGGCACAATAGTTAATGTAGGAGATCATCTCTTGTGACAGGGGAAGAAACATTCTCATAACTGTCATACCTGATATTGCATATTATGACAGTATCCATGTTGTGTATTTGATGTGTATTTGATATATCCCGCTGTTTTTGTTAATTCCCTGGTCACGAAAAACGTACGTTTTTAATGCATGCTCAAATTCTGCTGTGTTGCTGTTTCTTTTAAAGTACACGGACATGACAGACCTCTCTGTTAATTTTAAATAAGGATGAACGTGTTTTCCGTATTTATTTGTGAAAGATGCTAATTTCTTAAGGAGCCCAACATTTTCATTGCGGTTCAAAATAAAGTGCCGGTTACATGTTACAAAATGCCAAAAATACATTTAGGGGGCGAGTCAGCAGCATGCACACATGTGGGATTTTAACATGGTAGCGCCTACAAACAACACAGCTACCGTCATATACAAAGTCTTTAGGGAGTGGTTTGCAATTTTAAATGTATGCAGGAATTGAATCCACGCATTTTGTTGGCACGCATTCTGTTCGTTTCATCTTGCTTTTATTTTCCCAAAACAATGCGCTTTGGTTTATGGTGCAACTCTTCCACACTTGCGCCAAACATTAAACTAAAGTGAAAAGAGGGGGCAAAGCAGCGCACATTACCAGGAAAACAATGTACATCGGCGCTTTGCATAAACCTTGAGACACTCCAGGACGTTTGTAATATCAAACTCATCACAGAAGAACAGCCTTTTATGAATAAGATGCTTTGTCGCATTTACTTTCCTAGAGCTCGGCGCATTGGTCTGTGTTTCTGGCTTCTAACATGAGTTGCTAATTTGTTTTACTGCATTTACTTTTAGCGGACTGCGCCGCTGCATTTCCCATATAGTAGTTCTTAACCTTTTTAAACACTACTGTACTAGTGCCCATGCACAACTAAACCAGCAGTGCAACCCATGCCACTTTAGTATCTAGTGCGTGGCTTCTGACTTTTTTTTAAATGAGCTCATGCCTACAACTACATAAACAATGCACAATACTGATACCTACTGCTCTTGCCACAACCACTAACAAATAATTTCACTTCACAATCAACATACTTAGTCCATTACATTGACAGCAGCTAATTATCTTCACATACATTCTCTACGCTGCACACATAATCATATCACATAATATTTTTGCTATGCCAATAACTCTAACAAATGCACAACCTATTGCATTGCAAATGCTTGCCACATGACCGCACACTGTGATCCTACACATTGTAAAAGGTGTGTTATTCTAGGTGCCGAGGACATTGGTGCACGTTTTTAAAGTTGGATTATGCAGCATTTGTTCTATTTGTTACTAGTGTTTGCGTAGCAGTGTTTTATGCATGTTTGTTTTGTTCCACTGTGGTTACCGTTATTATCCCTACTGCCAACACCCCACCGCTACCTGCTTCTGCTTTTGTTTTGTTAATTGCTGGTTTGCAGACTATTTTCAGTTCATGGACAGTGGCTAATCGGCTGTGGTTATTTTGTTCGGACACTGGTGCACTATAGCAGACTTTCTGTCTGTGTTTTTTTCTAAACAAATGTCAATACATTACAATATATTAGTACAGTAAAAGAGTACGTGAATTTATTTAACACAAAGTTTAAAGCGTATTGCCCAAAGCACATTGTTTGTTTTTCAAAGCTGTACTATTATTGGTGTGTACGTTTAATTACGTAGATACAGTTGCAATTGTATTACTAGTTTTTTTGTGAACAAAAAAGTGCCAGGGTTCTTATCATTTAGCATCTTAACGCACTGTATGCATCTTTTTCTGTCTTTTGGGTGTTGAATGTATTTAACAGTGAGCATACACACTGTGCAAATCTAAAGGCTATATTATTTAGAAGCCAAAACATCAAATGCTACTGTTCCAGTGTACATGGGGCAGCGCTTCCTTTTAGTGCAATGATTGCTTCATTTTTATTTTCCCGGGTCTGGAGTCTGACACTTGGCTAAATTTATGAACTATTTAAAGTTCATGAAAATTGTCTAATTAGCTGTGCGCATATTGTACGGGCGCGTGTTAGAGGGAGATTTATTACGGGTCAGAAAGGTGGGGGCTTGGCGCAGGGCTTAGAGATCCTGCACTTGGGAGCTTGTGAGAGTGAGCTAGGGACAAAAGGGGGCACCTTAATTTGTACCGGGGTGTCCTGGAACGCTTGCTCTAAAAATAGAGAAAAACAGATATATGAGCCGTGGAAACTGAGGCTGAAAGTTTAACAGGTTTATTAAGAAGGTGCAACTTCTAGAAACTACAGTCACAGCATGAAAAATCACATAAGTTCTTAGTCCAGCGCTCCGCATTCACTGATAGTCGCATAGACCAATTCGATTATACTAAATACAGTTTCCTGATTGCGAGTGAGTCTATACTTAGAAGCACATGTAGGCTTTGAGGTAGATTACTTACAAAAGGTAAAGTACATTTCATTGAGAATACTCATATTCGCCTATAAATGAGAAATCCTGTAATTACCATAGAATACAAAGTACATATTATTGGGAACACTCACAATCTTATCTATACTACTATTATAAAGAGAGAACTGTGACCTTTGAGCCAGGTAAACTCGAAAACTACACCACCAATCCAAACACCCAATACACCACGGCCCTCGGCAGAGGTTACAGCATTGGAAGCGATGGATGAGATTGAGCACAGATTCAGCGCCGGCGAGAGATGCTTTCCCGAAAACCTCTAGCACAAGTATTCTTGGCGCCCATCTCTGACTTGCAAGTGACTGTTCCTGCATCTTGTACAAAGAACATATCTTTTACAGCTACCAAAGGCGTTTAACTGAGACGGAGCTCCTCCCTCCTGTAAAGGACATTTCCAAAGTACACAGGAGTATAGCTTTTTTTTTTTTTTTTTTTTTTTAAGTATCAGGGATTCGACCGAAGGAACTGGAGCGCTTTACACAAGCATCAGTTAATTTACTCAAGGTTGCATACATTCATATTTATTTAAGCCAAGGAGATTTACTAATTTGCCCAGCATCACAGGATGTAGAGCGACTCAGACTCGAACCTGGGTCGATAGTCGGCAGCTCTGGTTGTTACTCCACATCCTATCCCTCCATTGTCAAATCTAACTTTGAAGCTACTTTGCGTTTATGGTCGCTATTGTAAGTCAGCGTATCTGGTGCCGGAGCTCACTCACAGTTACTAGTCAGTGCATCAACCCCTGCAGCACTGTCTCTGTTAGACGTCAGTGCATCAAGCTCTGGAGCACTCTCACAGGTACAAGTTAGTAAATCTAGTGCTGGAGCAACTCTTACACTTACAAGACAGTGCATCAAGCCCTAGACCACTATCATAGTTACAAATCAGTCGTTTTAGCGCCGGGACACTCATTGTTAGAAGTAAAAATATGTAGTCTTGCTCTGTTTCTAAGTCCTGTGAAACAATTGTGTGGAAAACCTAGCAATGGAAAGTAACATTAGCACACGGTTCCATGCCCCCTTTGTACTTATTTCTAAACCTTCTCTCATGCATTGGAGATAAGCATACATCATTGGCCATCACAACCTCATTTCCACATGATATTCCCATTTGCTCACTGTTTCAGTTGCACAAATCACACAATTGTCTGTGAGTATTTGCTGGTGGAAATTGAGAGGACAAACACTGTGATGCAGTTCAATTTACATGTGATTTAAAATCTGACTTAAAGACCATTTGTACTCAATTCCAAAGTTACAGTGAGACTTTGAATGAGACTGCTGATGCCTAAAACGTCATTGTTGCTACAAACTGGCACAAATGCATGCTCTTTGTATATATGTTGCCAACTTTGCTGGGTTGCTCTTCCCGGTCCACCGGTGTGTCATTGCCCAACATTGGAGATCCCCCTAAGCCTCTGCCACAACCCCCCACACACACAAACCCACCCCCACAGAGCCACACACACACACAGAGCCACACACACAAACACATAGCCACACACACACAACCACAGAACCACACACACACACAGCCACACACACACACATACACACACACACACACACACACAGAGCCACACACACACAGAGCCACACACACACACACACACACAGAGCCACCCACATAAACACACACACACACACACACACACACAGAGCCACACACACACAGAGCCACACACACACACACACACACACACACACACACAGAGCCACCCACATAAACACAGAGCCACACACACAAACACAGAGCCCCACACACACACACACACACACAGAGCCACACACACACAGAGCCACACACACACAGAGCAACACACACAGACACAGAGCTCCCCCACACACAAAGACAGAGCCACACACACAAAGACAGAGCCACACACACACACACACACACACACAGCCACACACAAACACACACAGCCACACACACACACACAGAGCCACACACACACAGACCACACACACACAAACACACACAGGGGCGCCCCGGGACGCGGCACAGCTGAGGCTCTGACGCAAGCAGCAGATCTGCTTAGGGGTGAACATGCATCCACCCAGTGCAGTAGTGTGGAGGGTGGACACGCCACTGAGCATCACATCTGCATGGGTAGCTGAATGGATGGATGAAAAGGTGCATGGGTGAAAAGGTGTGTGGATGGGTGAAAGGATGTGTGGATGGGTGAAGGGGTGAAGGGGTGTGTAGGTGAAAGGATGTGTGGATGGGTGAAAGGATGCATGGGTGGGTGAAAGGGTGGATGGGGAAAGGATCCGTGGGTGGTTGAAAGGATGTTTGGGTGGTTGAATGGATGAATGAGTGAAAGGTTGATTTAAATGGTAGATGGGTGAAAGGATGTATGGAAAGACGAAAGACTTGATGATAGATGAAAAATGAACAGATGAGAGAATGTAAAAGGTGAATAGAAGGATGAAGGGATGAATGGATAGATGGTTGGATGAAAGAAACATGGGAGCTCTTCTGGGGCCGTTTCGACTCACCTGCTTCACTTGCTTGGTGCCCTCAGAGCTTTGGTTCAAAGTGGGGGATATTTTAATTTTCTGGCTACTCCCTTGGCAGGGACTCACTGAACCCCGAGTATGGATGTCTTTTACTATCTCGCTACCTAACATAGCTCGCCACTAAGAGCTTGCTGTTATGTGAAATGCTGACTTCAGGACTTCTGTCAGATGGCGTCTCAGAGTGAACCTTGTCATAAGGATACCATTAGACTGGCTAAAAGAGCAAATACCTTTCCTCGAGAGTGGAGCAAACCACACAGCCAAACAGAGCTTTTGTGCCCCACTTTGCATATGTTATTTCAACACTTCCTGCCCCAAGTTGATCTTCAGCACCTAACTGCATACTATGTTTCTTTTGCTATCGCAGCTCTCTTCCCGCGCAGAGGTGCCTGTTTGTTCAGTCGGGTTACAACTGCTGAGGATGTACTTTCTCCTTCTTTGTTTATTCATGACTGTGGCAGACGGGGGGCAGGCCCGCCCCTTCCTGGCATGCCGCGTGAATCCCTAGGTTTATTTTTAGCCTGGGATATCATTGACAGAGCAGCATACAAGCCTCCCGGAGCCGTATTGTTACTTCACAGGGTATGGAAAATTTACAAAAGGGCAGGAACAGGCCGGAAGCTGTCAGAGGCAATGGCACCCTGTCTGCCTAGTAGTATCCGAATGTGCAAACATTTCCTAATACGGCAGCCAACAGTAATCACTGCCTTATTATACGGGGTGATGGAACGGTCTAACACCCTACATCCCCGGGGTGCAACGCAGGTCACTAGGGCCCCTGCGGTGGAGGACCAAGAGCGCCAGCATTGTCCGGGACATCCCGTGTGCAGTGTCTGGGAAGTGGTGGCACCCCTCCCCCGCAGCCTGCCCTGGAGCAAACCACACAGAGCCAAACAGAGCTTTTGTGCCCCACTTTGCATATGTTATATCAACACTTCCTGCCCCAGGTTGATCTTCAGCACCTAACTGCATACTATGTTTCTTTTGCTATTGCAGCTCTCTTCCCGCGCAGAGGTGCCTGTTTGTTCAGTCGGGTTATGACTGCCAAGGATGTACTTTCTCCTTCTTTGTTTATTCGTGACTGTGGCAGATGGGTGGCAGGCCCGCCCCTTCCTGGCATGCCGCGCAAATTCCTGGGTTTATTAGCCTGGGATATCAGTGGCAGAGCAGCATACAAGTCTCCCGGAGCCGTATTGTTACTTCACAGGGTATGGAAAGTTTACAAAAGGGCAGGAACAGTCCGGAAGCTGTCAGAGGCAATGGCACCCAGTCTGCCTAGTAGTATCCGAATGTACAAACATTTCCTAATACGGCAGCCAACATAATCACTACCTTATTGCACGGGGTGATGGAAAGGTCTAACACCCTACATCACCGGGGTACAACGCAAACCACTAGGGCCCCTGCGGTGGAGGACCGAGAGTGCCAGCATTGTCCAGGACATCCCGGGTGCAGTGTCTGGAAAGTGGTAGCACCCCTCTCCCGCAGCCTACCCAATGAAGACAGCACGTCCCCCCAACATCACATTTGTTTACTCTGGTGGGGGGCTGACAGGGGCTCGCGGGGTAGTGGTCACACACTTACCGTTCACGTCCACAGCAGCCGTTCCTTCATCTCACGGGAGGGGGCGGCCGCACACAGGACTGTCAGTTCGGCAGACGAGGGGTTCCCAAGCGTCACTTAAAACCCATTTCAAGAAGGCTCCACAAACTCCTAATGGGTCATGAAGAGGCTTCCTTCTCCGGGCGGCAGCGATGTCTGTGACAAGAAGGGTGAAAACAAGCCATCGGGATGACGCCAAATTTCCGCTTTCAGAGCCGTCCTTTTCAGACTGGCGTGGCCTGACTTACTGGTGGCGTAAAAGCTTTCTTATCTTCTTTATGGGGCAAAACAGATGGCCCCATAAGGAAGGTAAGAAAGCTTTTACGCCAGCAGGAAGTCAAGCAAGCCAGTCTGAAAAGGACGGGGCTTAGAGTGAAAGAAGAACGTCACTAGGACCTCTTCTCCAAAGTCTGGCCATCGTTTAGGATGCCAGCCAATGGAGAAGAGGGGCGGGGCTTAACCTCGCTAGTGAAAGTTCCTCTATCTCATTAAGTCTCACCAGCTCGACTGCGCATGTGCGCAGTCTTTCGCAGGCGGAGACCTAAAAAAACACTGGCACTGAAGGGAACTACTTTGTGTGTGGATGTGCTCCTTGTGAGAGAGCAAAGGTAGTCACTCAAAGTGAAGTCAACCAGTGGCTTAAGTAGGTTCCCCCACTGCCCCATGCAATATGTAGTGAGCAGAAGCAAAATGTGAATGACACAATAACAGATCAATGGATGAAGAGAGAAGGCTGAAAGCCCCTGTAAGTAAGTATATTATATGTGTTTTAGTAAAATCAAAAGGTGTTGTGTTAGAGCTGTCATCCTTAGGGTGGTCTTCCCACAAACATTTCGCCTGCTTACCTCCTCTTTTTGTTAATTATGTTTGTTGACCGTAGGACTCTACGCACTCTCCCACTAACCAGTGCTAATGTGTATGCCCTTCTCCCCTAAACATGATAATATTGGTGTAATCACAATTAGCATATTTAGTTGACTTATAAGTCCCTTGTAAAGTGGTGTACCAAATACACAGGGCCTGTAAATGAAATGCTACCAGTGGACCTACAGCAACGATTGTGTGACCACACAAGTAGCCTTTCAAACTTGTTTCAGGCCTGCCATTGCAGGGCCTGTGTGTGCAGTTTAATGCCACATTGACTTGGAGGTAAAAACTACTTGCTAAGCCTTAAACTCCCCTTTTATTCCACATAAGTCACCCCTAAGGTGGGTCCTAGGCAGCCCATAGGGCAGGGTGATGTGTAAGTAAAAGGTAGGACATGTACCTTTTAAGTTTTGCATGTCCTGGTAGTGAAAAACACCTAACTTCGTTTTTCATTACTGCGAGGCCTATGCCTCTCATAGGTTAGCATTAGGAATTCTTTAATACACTTTTAAGTTGTAATTCCTGATTAGAAAGGAGTAGCTGTTCATGGTTTATATCTTTGGAATGGTATTGATAAATCCGTTTTACTGGTAAAGTTGGATTAAACATTACTATTTTTGACATGCCACTTTTAGAAAGTGCTGCAGCAACAAATGATGGATGGAATGCTGAATAAATCCAACATTCTTCCCATTCAAGAGATCTGGGTTAAATCCATCGTTCTTTTGCTCACTTTGCCACCCCAGTTTGGACCAAGCCATATGCAAATCAGCCTTTACCCTGCTCCTCATGGGAACAGTCCAGCCCGAACTGCCAAGCTGGGTCCTCCCTGGCCAGAACCAAGCATCCTGGGACCGGGTTAGGGGTATGTCACCCCTCATCTGCCAGTCTAGCTTGAGCTTGAATCCAGTGGCACGGAGAGCTAGGGACCCACGTCTGGGCATACCCACCCGCTTTGGTTGAAAGGTGATGCAGGCATTTTTATCTGCTCTTACTGCTCTGTGTGCATGCAGCTTGCCTCCAATACACGACTGGTATGGGTGACAGCTATACTTTGTGCATTCCCTTTAGACAGCCACAACCACAGGAAGGTTAGGTGTGTCTGAGTACTCAACTGTATCTTGGGCAGGAAGAAAGGTAGGTGCTGACACAACTGAATAGGCTGATTACCCTCCACAGACAGTCTGGAGCCAGGGCTGAGGAACTAAGGATACTTGTGCACTTCAAAGATCCTTCTTTGAAGTTACCCCCCCCTTTAAAGGCACATGTGAGTGTAAGTACTGGGTCTCTGACTACCCCAAATCAGACACTTCTAGACGTACAACTGGACCCTCTCAGAAGAACCGCTGTGCTGCATGAAGGACTTACACTCTACTTGACTGCTGACCTGGAAGGTGTGCTTTTCTCTTGTGCTGCCCTGCTTCCTGCTGCTCTGTGCTGAGGAGAGCTGGACTCTGCCTTGCACTGGGGTGATCGTCAAAGACTTTTTGGCATACCTCCTGTTTCTTGAGACACAGGGACATCAAAGTCTCTACCCCTGCACCTGTGCCTGGTTAACTGGAAGTGGAGCCAGATACTTAGACCAGAAGAATCAACGCTTTACCAATTTGCCTGTAGCAGAACCAGCTCATCGATCCTGTTGCAGGAGCAGAATCGGCACATTGCTCTGGGTACCCAAAGCATCGCCTTCAGAGCCTGCTACATCGGAACCGCACATCTCCGCCACAGCAATCTTCAGTGATCAATGCATCCCTCAACTGGCTTGAGAAACACGGAGCATCACACTGTGGAACCAACGCATCTCAGTTCGGCACTTCATCTTCGCAACCGACGCATTGCCTACACTGCGATTTTCGAAACGTTTACAAAATACATTCATTTTTGCAATCTTATTTAAATAGTTAGTTGTGGGCGACCAATATTAATCTCTATTTACAAACAGTTTGCTGGAAGCGGCAAAATCAATATCCAATCTGTGAAAATTACAAACATTATTCCACCAATCCTTAACTGAAAGTTTAGATGAACATTTCCAATAAAGTGTAATTTGCTGAACGGCTAAAGCCAGCATAAGATTAAGTAAACCCTTCTCATGCAAAGTTAAACTCAATGTATCTGATAAGCTTCCTGTAAAAAGAATGACATTAGACTTATATATATTTTTTTAATTAGATATGGGGCCAAATATTTTTCCAAAAGTAAACTACAACTGGGCAAGTGAACAGAAGATGCATCATATCTGCAAAGGGAAAATCACATGACCAGCAATTGTTATTATTGCGTGTGAAAAATTAGCAATGGATACAGGTGTAAAATGCAATCTATGATATAAAAAGACCATAGATTGAGAGGTAGATGCAGACCTAGACATTTTTACAGTTCTAGCCCAGATTTTGTTCTAGAAGTGGATGCTCCACACACATCCCAAGTCATCTTCCCAGGTAAGATCTATTTTGGTTTTAACATGATCAGGATCTGGGACCAAGATATGTTTATAAATCAACAATGCTTTTGGAAGAAATTTAAGTATTCTGAGAAGTGAATCTTCTGTGGAAATAGATCCATTTAAAGAAAATTAATAAAAAACATCCAGAATTATTTCCATAGTAATCGAAAATGTGTACCAAAATGAATGAGGACACTTAAAGGTATGTTTAATTGGAGGAAAAGAACAAGGACTCATACCATTAAACAAGTTCTGAACCCAAACTATCTCCTTAAGTCTCCAAGATTTCCAATAAAGAGGTCTATTATTAATAGTAATAACAAGATTGTACAAAAGTGGAGATTGTAATAAATAATCATTAGAAATTATCTTTTGTTTACAAAGAGGTCTCAATAATGAGCATGTATGTTTAAACGGCAGGAGAGAAGTAATGATTGTCTTTGAGAAAAAAGCAAGAACATCTGTTACAGAAAAAGGTGCAAGTAAAAACCGTTCAGTAGTAAGCCAGGTGTGAAGGAGGAGGGTTTTGAAAGGAGCAATTTAGATGCTGCCTGACACAAAAAGCTTTATGATAGACCTGAAAATCAGGAAAATTCACACCTCCATTAGATTTTGGTTTCACAAGATGTGATAAGGAAATTCTAGATTTTTTATTATTCCATAGAAATTTAGAAGGGAGAGATTTTATTTAATAAAAACACATGGACATGTTATGAATCGGAATCATAGAGAAAATATACAACAAAATAAGAGTGATCATCATTTTAACGGAATCAAGACGTACCCACCATGAGAGAAAAAGAGGGTTCAAGGAAGAGAGAAATTTATCAATACGATTAGGCCCTTCTTTCATAGTAATTTTAACCAAATCTGATATGAAGTTGTTGAACCAAATACTCAGTACTTAATTTTTGAACGGTTCCATAGGAAACCAATATAATCAAAAGAGTGCTTAACACAAAATTTGGTAATGGGAAGAATTTCTGGCTTATCAGAATTGATTTTATAACCTGGAACTAGGGAAAAGTCAGACATTTCATGCAATAATGGGGAATCGAAACATCAGGGTTGGAGATAAAAAGCTAAATATCATCCACAGAAGGAGACTGTGTAAGAAAGTGCCCTCTTTTTACATGGTTGCCCCCACTTTTGCTAAACTGCTGATGTACTTTGACTGAGTGTGCCCTGGATTCATGACAAACAGGTACCCAGGGCCTATGTTCTTTCCCTAAACTGCATTAAAAATAAAACCCAATTGACACTCTTTGGCCACAGGTCAGTCCCTTGTAAATGTTAGCACAGGTACCAAGGGTACTGTAGCCAGGGAAGGCCTCTTAGAGCTGCTGCACTTATTGTGCCAACCTTAGAAGCCCTGTACCATTACACACACACACTGCCATTGCAGGCTGCGTGTTGTGGTGCAGAAAAAAGTGAAGAGTTGACATGGCACATATCCCTGTGTGCAATTTGCGAGTGGTAGAATGCACACCTTTTCTTCAACGTACTCAATTTAGTGTCTCTTTTTTTGTCTTTTTTTCACGCTTGCGTGCTGAATGGACCCTTGTCTCACCTCAAAGCACGTATTACATAGTTAAAAAGCACTTGCAACGTCATGACGCTTCAAATACCAATCGCACAGCCAAAAGCAATTGCAAACTTCCTTTTCTCTTTTAAACATGTTTATTTTAATTTGTCCTTAGTTGACCAGATTTTACTTCACAATACGCGATTAGACTGGTAGAAAGTCCCCATTTTTTTCAGATGAAACAATTATGCCCATCCGGGCCTTTTACTGCTTCACTTAGGTACATACAATTCATGTTAGGCAGCTCTGGTTTAAAAAAAACATCCAATGGATTTCGGGCATTTTTTATGCCCTTCATCAGGGATGGCTGTCAAGTTAAAATAAAATAAAGAACCTCTGTTGGGGGGGCGAGGTGAAGCACAAATCTCATATGGGGGGACCCAGCCAACCAGAGTGAGACCTATGCCCCCTCCCTCTGGATAATGGCATAATAGGGGGTGTACCCACCCCAAGGAAGAGACCCATTGGTCCCAACCTTTTACTTACCTGAACACCCCTAAATCTAGTATTTAGGGGCACCCCTGATCTTTGCCTCCTCAGACAAGGACCGACCAAGAAGAGGAGAAGAAGAAGGACCGAAGAACCGTGCTGAATCTAAGAAGAGGAGGACGCTCACTGACCTGGCTCCAGCCTGTCCCCACCTCGAACCTGCTCCAGTGAAATCCCTGTGTGTCCTGCAGCCAGCAACCTCAAGAACCCTGAGGACCCGCCCTGCCTTCCTCAAGAAAGTCTTTGTCTCCCGTGAGCACCGGATTTTCTCACCCACATACTCTGGCCCCAGCCAAAACCGCGGGTCTGCACCACTTTGCAACCAACGCTTACGGCCCGGGTTCAAGTGGTCCAACATCAGGAGGAGGTCTCCCCAGTGATCCTGACAAGAGATCTGGTGATCTCTGAACTGCCTTGAATCTCCAAGCAAAGCCTGCAGCCTGTTTTTGGAGGATCAACCCGAATGCAACTGGAGCTTGTAAGAAAACCCAACGCCTAAAGGTACCCCCGAACCTCACGTCCTATGGCCATGGGTGGCCCAACCGACGGTGTCCCAGCATCCCTAGGCATCCAAACTTACCTCTCCAACCAGTGGTCACCTCCAGAAGATTTTCGTCCTAGAGCCTGCAGTCTTTGTTGCAACCGGAGAATCCTCATTGAAATAAACGGGGCGCCCAACGCCAAACCAGCACCCTGCACCCAGCCGCCGCAGCGGGTGTACTTTGGGTGCTAACTCGGATCCCCCTTTGCCCTGAGCCTAACACCAGGAGGTTTTTCTCCCACATCCTGTGGCTTGCTTGTGAGCAGCCACCAATCGGAGGCCTCCTGGCCCCCTTTGGATAACATTGGGCCTCAGCACTCTGCACCCGGCCGCCCTAGTGTGGTTGAGGGTACTTTGAGAGTGCATCCTTGACCCAGGGGGAACCCTAGTTCTAACCCCAGAATATCAACTCCCACAACCAAGTACTTACCTGTTAACTGATAACCACATTTTCTCCATAGGAATACATTGACTGTTTTCCTGAAAATAGTTTTAAGTGTGGAGTGGTTTGTGTATGAGAACTTGAAAAACTGCAAATATCTAAAAACTGCTTTACTGACCCTTTTCTCTAGAAAATGTACCAGTGTGATATCTAGGCATATCACACAGAGTAGAAAAGGTTATCCATAAAGTAATCTGTAAAGTGATCAAAAGTAATCTAACAGTAATTTCACTGTATTGAAAAGATTTACAAACCTGTAACAAATGCATTTTTATTCAGCTTGCTTGTATTGTTCAACCTGCCTTGAAAAGTACCATTAACACTTACCTGTACCAGGCTTGATTGGTTCTAAGAAAATAAATATGACTAAATAAAAATTTTATACAAACAAATTGGTCTGAGTTCAGTCTTTGAGTGTGTGACATCATTTGCTGCCTGAGTGTGTACAAAAATACACTATGCTCTGATAAAGCCTTACTGCCCACACACAATACCACAAATAGATAGTAATGTGCTATATACTTTTACCTCTGCCTACCTTTGAGGTTCCACTGGACTCTGTGACACTATACCTCATTTTGTATAGTATATACAGAGCCAGCTTTCTACAGACAGCTTCTCCTTTTTTTATTGGAGTTTTATATAGCGCCAACTTGATCCAAAGATGTCAGAGCACTTTACATGAGCATCAGTTGTGTTACAGACGGAGACATACATTTTTTGCTAGGCACGTGGAGAATAAGTGATTTGACCAGAATCACAGGATGTTGAGCATCCCTGCTGAGACTAGAACCTGATTCCCCAACTTCGAGGTCAACGGCCCTAGCCATTAGGCCACATCCTCTCCCCAAATGGTGGTCGCCATGAAGAAATACACAGATAGCATCATTATTTTGAATATGGGATAAACAGGGTTCGAGAGCTAAAATAAATAAAAGAGGAGCTAGGGGACAACCTTGACAAATACCACATTGTTATGGGAAGTGTTGAGAGGTATACCCATTAACTAATACAGAAGCTCTAGGAGCTGTATAGAGCAATGAGGTAAGGGAAATAATATCAGTACCAAAACCACGCCAGGTGAGTGCTGTAAATAAAAAGACCAGTCTACTCTATCAAACGGTTTTACGCATCATTAGAAACTGTAGCTAAAGAATAGGAGAGAGAGTGAGCCTTATTTATTACATTAAATAATAATTGAGAGTTATCTGATGTTAATTTGCCCGTACCAAATTCACATTTTTCTTTATAACTCTGGGCAGCAAAGCACTACACTATGCTCGCGTAGTTTGCGAAGTTTCCGCTACTTCACACTACGCGAATTGCACATAGCACAGTGCAAACACGCGTAGCGTAGCGTAGTGCTGTGGTCATTTTTTGCTTGCTCGGCGTCCTCAACGTCAAGTTGGCGACCGCGAGCAAGCAAAATGACATCCCGGCGAGATTTTTTCCTCGTTCTCGATTAGCAACATCAAGTTGTCGATCGCGAGTGTGGACAATAAACCTCCCAGCGAGATTCTCAACGCGGGGAGGTCAGGTTTCTAATTGAGAGTGGTCGCGTATGCTCGAGACAGCACGCAATGAGAAACTACCAGTCCGCGTTGAGAAAGTTGCGGCTCGAGTAAAAATCTACTTGAGTGGCAGAAAACTATAGCTCACACTGTGCCGGATGCTTGTCCGCCCTGTGCAATCATTGAAAACGGCTTCTTGCACAGTGCGAACAGGCTACTATGCAGTTTGCGTAGTGCTACGCGTAGCTCGCGTAGTGCGAAGTGCACTTTGTGTAGCTTCACGTAGCGCTGCTTCATGATCTACGCCCAGCCCTAGTTCTTTACCAACTAAATTCAGCAAAAGAGGTTCAAGTCACAAAGCAAGCAATTCGGCAAAGACTTTTTAATCCACATTCACAAGAGATACAGGGCAATAGTTCTTACACTGCTTGGGATCACAACCCATTTATGAATTAGGCATATTGTGGCTTCTTGAAAAGTACCCTCGCCTTACCTATAGTATTACAAAACTGAAAAAGTTGTGAAAGTTTAGGTAGTGATAGATTTGAGAAATGTAGGTAGAATTCTCCCTTAAATCCATTCAGCCTGGGGTTTTAACTTTTTAAAGTAGATTTAAGGCTTTAGGCAATTTGAATATAGATAGATTAGATTCAAGAGAGCAGTGGCGTAACAAAATTTTAGGAGGCCCCCCTGCAAGGGGCAGGGAGGGCCCCCCTTCCGGATTTCATCAGGAGCTCTTGGACGAGAGTACTGTGCTGAGGGGTCCCCTGCAGCTCGGAAGCCCCCTGCAGCTCAGGGCCCCCCTGCATCTTGAGTCCCCCCACACCACCGGGGCTGCAGGAGCCTGTATTACACCACTGCAAGAGAGGTAACATTGAGATTATCACACAAAGGTGGAGTAATGTTATTAAGATTTTTCAATAAGAGAAATAGATGCAAGAGACTCTGGAGTGTATACGTTTTTCTAAAAGTTCATGAATTCATCTAAAATGCCCTGATCTTTAAAAATATGTTTTCCCTCTGATGATAGAATAGAATCAATCAATCTTTCTGAGACTTAGGGTAATTAGCCAAAAGTGTGCCTACTTTATTACGTCCTCCATAGTAACGAGCACTTCTACGTAGCAGTATAGATGATGCATTATCAGTAGTTATTTTATTAAAATCTAGCTTCGCACGAACAACTCCTGTGCAGTTGAAACCGATGATGAAGTGTAAAATTGATGCTCTAGACATTTAATGTTAGCTAATAGAACTTTATGTTGATTAAGAAACAGTTTCCTAAACATTATCAATAAAAAAAATGCTGACTCTGGCCTTAAAAGTATCCCATAATATTTGAGGGGAAGTATTTAGATCTGCATTTAATGAAAATAATTCATCAGCAAAAGAGGTAAAAAGGAAGAAAAACCCAGGTACTGGGTGGGGGTCTGGGACTGTTTGGCTGAGGTTCTGGGCTGGGACCTTCCCTGATCACCGCAACTAGGCTTGCTTCACGTTATGGAACAGGTGGGAGGCAACATATACAAGCGTCACTTACTGGTCCTAGGCCTCACTGTAGCCAAGCGGGATATAGCCAGGGCCTGGAAGGACCCCAGGGCCCCTTTATTGGAGGTTTGGAGACGGGGATTGGACTTTTGCATGGGACTTGAGCGCCCGATCTTTGAGGCCAGGGGATGCCCCCGGAAGCATTTTAAGATATGGAAAAGATGGGCGGACTACAGGGGTCTGTGGCTGGAACCACCGATGGCCCAGGACACTGGGGAAGACCTTTAACTGCTGTACCCTGGGCGACAGGGAGTACGCACACTGGCTCTTATTATACTCTATGCCTTGAGATTAGCAGACACTGGGTGGGGGGCGGGGTTGGGTCAGGGGAGTTAGGGATTTGGGAGTTGGGTGTTTAATGCAATACTGCTTGTACTGAATGCATACCCTTTATTCTAAATGCTTATGTTCATTGGTCCTGAGTTGTGATGCGGGACGATGTCCTTATGCTCTGTGTAATATCAGTACTTGAAATAAAACTTTGTTCTGGAAAAAGGAAGAAAAACTAGGATCTTACAATAGAGAGTTGGTAAGTCTCCACCTTGTTGACCTGGGATGCGGTTGGAGCAAGTCAAAGTGAGCAACAACTGGGGCATGATCAGAAATAACAATAGGTTCAATTGAGTAAGAAATAAGGTTTTGAATCAGAGGCTTAGAAAGAAAAATATAATCTAACAGAGTAAGGAAACAATGAGGAGGGGAGAAAAGAGAAACTTCTATTACATCTGGATTGCATAATCTCCAGGCATCTATAAGATGGCTCTGAGAAATTGTATTGTGTAATTGTTTATGGGCTTTTGAGGTAATCAAATGGACTTTGGATTGATGATCAATGTATTAATGGATCAATAATCCAGTTACAGACACCATCTAGAATGAAAAAGTCATCTTTATATTGGATACATTTTTTCGTAATATTAGGCCAGAAGGAATCATTCGGTTTGGTCGGGCCATAAACATTAAATACAGTCAGGGAAATATTATACATAACTATCTTAACTAACAACCATCTATGCTCCAAATCAATTTCTTGAGATATAACAGTACATTTTAACTTTTTGTGACATAGATATAATCACCCAATTTTTCTTGGTGGATGTAGGAGACAGCTCCAACCCAATTCCGTTTGGGCTTTAAAAGTTTCGTCTCCGTAAGGTGGGTTTCTTGCAAAAGAACAACATTTGGGTTATGAGAGGATAAATGAGATAAAATTCTCTGCCTCTTTATAGGGTTAACAAAACCTTTTACATTCCAAGATAGAACTTTGAATGTAGAGAATTAGAAAAATATATGAAGCTGCACGATCAACAATAATGAAAAAGGGGAAGAAAATAGAGAAGAACAAAATGCGTAAGGAAATATGAAATAGGATTTTTGAAAGGAAAAAATTAGGAAATAAGAATAGGAAAGAGAAAAAAAGAGTAAAAGAGGCAATAAGAAAGGAGAGTACATGTTAAAAACTGATTTCAAACAAATTTTGAGAAACTTTTAACAGCACTCCTGTGGGCTAGTAATTCTAATAATTAGGGCAGGAGTTATAAACCCTCAATATACCACACTCTACTAGTAATAGAGTATTCCAAAGGAAACAAATGACAAGGTTATATTCAATGGGGATTTTCAAAGGAAGTTTCAAAATATAGTCCACTTATTATGTTTTCTTCAGTCTTTATTTTTTCAATTCCATAAAACAGATATTCCCAGCAAGAATAGAGATCACCAACACGTGTTTCGTCCTACACAAGGACTTTTTCAAGGCCAAAATATAAATGGCAGGGTGAGAAGTTGAGCAAAATGCGAAATGAGGAAAGTCTTCCGGTCTGTAGCAACAGTCACGATAGTCAAGTACGACCCAGCTCATAAGCTAGCTATACGTTTATTCGATGAGTAAATACACGTCTGTTTGTATCAGGTTCATAGAAACGAACACTCGAGAGCAGGCCGGTGTTATTTAAAAGTAGAGTTTACAACCATGATAAGTTGGTGAGCAAAAGTCAGGCTATCGCATTTCCTCACCCAAACGGTCCCCGTATCGCAATACGGGGACCGTTTGGGTGAGGAAATCTATCGTGAAATTGTGCCGTCTAGTGGATATTTTAAGAATTGCTAATTGCATTTTCGTGGCTAATCTTTAACCCCTTCAGTGCTGATGACAAAGCCAGCTCGTCATGGGCTTTAGCTGCCCTGTGCTTATGACGAGCTGGCTTTGTCATGTAAAGTGGAATTTAGTGAATGGCAGCACCCAGCGGGAAAACCCCTAGCAGCCAAGGTGTTAAAAAACATTACAGACTGTAAACGCTAAAATTGAGGGGCATTAGAGCCCATCAATTGTGCTACCTTTGAATGGCATTCAAGCATTAAATTAAGCATGAATTATACGTCACAGACACCAATGAGCATGTTTAGGAAAGGTTTTACTGCCCTGTTTTTTCAGACCTCTCCAACATCCAATCACAGACCCACAAGCACATCAAAAGACATTGACATCCAACCATCTAAATTCCACACATTCTAGGGATTATTCTAGAGGTGGGGACAAGGAGAAAACCCTGAGAAGGCTTGAGAGTTCTGCTACATTATAGAACTTGATACTCTACGCGAAAGGGTTGAATACTGATGAAGAGATGAATGTCTACCTATAACCACCTTGTATCTTATGAGTTAGGTGTCTCATATGTTTGTAACCCTTTTTCATGTTGCAGAGTGTGTACACTAGGGTTTTTTATGCCCACAGGGAATAAATAACATTAAGATCAGTAACAAACAGGGAACAGTCACAGACTTAACTTATATGAAGCGTATCCTTTTGAACTTTCGAATGTTTTTTGGGAATGTAAATGAGAGCATTTGTTATAAACTGTGGCAAGTAAATTTGATTGTGATTTCTAGTAACATTTCAAATTTCCTGACATCTTCTGATATACATGTGAAACATTTCTAAAATATACTCATGGTCCTGATCAGCCCACTAGTACTAGATTATATTAGTAATTTTATGGGTTCACATAAGATCTGACTTTGATTAATTATGTAACACACTCTTCAATAGTCTTTAGATCTTTGATCACTTCACAGGACAAGCATTGAAAGCATTTGCAGTATTTTTTCTATGTGTAGGCATATGTGGTGTGATGTTAGTGAATATAAAGTGTAATAAAGATGATGCCATTATTTATGTGATTAAGGCTACCCAGGCAGATAGACACATATTGTTCTGCTTAATATTTAGAAAATAAACACAGATTGAAGTACGCTGTGAGAGTCTGCGCCTTCCTTTATGCAGGGAACAGGGTTTGGAATATGTTCATGGAGTCGGTGCACTCCTTTTTTGGCAACACACCTTTCAATAAGGTGTTCAAGGGTAGCACGTTGTGGAACTATCCGAAACATATCACAGGACTTGAGCTCTCTCTGCGTTTGTAGATGAATTCCTATCCCTGCTCAAATAGATCACATAGAAGTTTGCTCAGGAATCATAATCCTGAGTTCTTTGGCGATTATCACAACAATCACTGTTTTCACCTTCCATATTTTGGTAGATCAAAGCTGACATTATTTATCTGGAGAATAAATGTAAAACTTCACACGTAGATTTTTATCTCATAAATTAAAAACCTGGCTGTTAGGCTCATCTTATCATCCAAAAGGCATGAGAGGAAGTATTTCCACATTAGGTATATACTTCACAAATGGTACTTAATTACACCCACGATATCAACAACTCGAAATTGCAGTCTAAGACTCAGGTCTCCTTCTGTAGACAGGCAATAGCTCTACAAAAGCGTTATTAAAAGTAGACCAAGCACAGTATGAAAACAGTGTGATACAGGGGAATGTAAGCATGGTTGGGAAAAACAGAATATTACATCTGGTTTCAAACCTCAGCCAATACATTGATTATTTATGCTGCAACAAATTCACTGATTGAGAGAAGAGTATACATTTTTAGAGCTATTTCAAATCCAGTAAATTGATCATAACAGGGGGCACACACATATTGCAAGTATAACTGGGTAGAAATGTAAACGATTGACCTAGATTTACCACTTTCTTGTATTCACAAATTGTTTTGAGCTCTTTGAGATTAGAACGACTCAGATTTCCTGGAGTAGGATTTAGAAGCATTGAGTTGAGTCTCTACAAGGTAAAATACAGCTATTCAGAGTTAGAATGAACAGTGCATTCCCACTATCTCTTTTCCGATGTATTTCCTTAGTTAAAATTTTGTGGTGTTTCCCAAAGAAATAGTGCTACACCAAAGTAGAGAAAGATAGGTTTTTATTGCAGGAGCCATATGTAATTTCATGACACATGGGGCCCAGGCTGAACTGACACAGAGTCTGAAATTTTTAGACTGTAACTGAGCACACATTCCAACTAAGAATTATAATTAGCCAAAACCAGACCTGATGGCAACACCTCACAGTGATGCCCCCCATTCTCAACCTGAAAAGACAATTACGCCAATGTTCTGTTGGTGTTCATGTACACACGTTTGCAGGGTATGGAACTATATGTGTTGGACCTGGCCTTTTTTGCAGGATTATCCCAAACCTTTTGACTTCTTTTTGCCTTCTACTGCTAACCAGTGTTAAAGTGCATATGCTGTATGTCTAAGTTGTATTGGTGATTGGTTTATTCATGATTGGCATATTTGATTTACTAGTAAGTGCCTAGTAAAGTGGACCAGGTGTGCCAGGTCCTGTAAATCAAATGCTACCAATGGGCCTGCAGCACTAATTGTGCCACTCAAATGAGTGGCCCTGAAAACATTCCTCAGGCCTGCCACTGCAGCATCTGTGAGTGCAGTTTTAAACTGCCATTTTGACCTGCCAAGTGCACCCACATGCCAGGCCCAAACCTTTCCTTATAGTACATGTAGGGCCCCCTCTAAGGTAGGTCCAAGGTTGCCCCAAGGGCAGGTTGAGGTCTATTTAAAAGGTAGGACATATACGGGTGTGTCTTAGATGTCCTAATAGTGAAATACTGCAAATTTCGTTTTTCACTATTGCAAAAACTATCTCTTCCAAAGATTAACATAGGAATTGCCTTGAAATTTATGTTAAGTGTCATTTCCCATTGGGAGCAGTTAGAGATTTGGAGTTTGGGGTCTCTGAACTCACAATTTAAAAATACATCTTATGGTGAAACTGGTTTTTAAATTGCGTGTTTGAAAATGCCACTTTTAGAAAGTGTGCATTTTCTTACTTAATCATTCTGTGCCTCTGCCTGTCTGTAGGATACACATCTGGGTTGGCTGACAATTGGGCTGTTGCGTATTAACTCTAGGCAGTCACACAAGGGACCTAAAGTGTGCCTTGCATATCCTGATGGCCCATCACCAGGCTGATGGGCCTTCCCACGCTAGAGTGGTGGCATGAGTTGTCACTGACACCTGAATATGGCTGTGCCTGTCCTCACAGAAAGCTGTCTACCCCACCCTTCTCATGGAGAAGCTACTTTAGACCCGGAGGTGGCGTTTTTATTGTCAGCACTGGCGGATATGGGTCTAAGTCAACTAGTACAAGGCCCTATCCACACAGCTGGTCATACACTGGACATGATTTTCTCAAACAACGAAAACTTGTCATTCAGGGACTCTTGGCCCCTGATATGGATGGATCATCATTTAATCTCCTTTTGTGGCCCAGAGGCAGTGAATTCGGAAAGCAAATGGCCAGATAGATTAAAACAAAAAGCCCCAAAATCTAGACCCTGGAAGAAACTGGACATAGAAGCTTTTGTAGGAAAGTTTCCCAGCCTCGGTGAGCAGGCTAAGGAAACAGGGGAAGCCAACACAGAGTCCTTATTGGCTAAATTCAATCAGGCTTTAACTCAGACTTTGGACGCAGTGATCCCGGTAAAAGATAATAAACAGGGACTGAGACGTAACTCAGCTGCTTGGTACTCAGGGAGTCTAAAAACGGAAAAATCCGCCTGCAAAACTCTTGAAAGAAAATGGAGAAGGACTAAACATGAGAATGACAAAATAAAATACAAAGCGGCGTTAGCAAGTTACCATCACAACATCAAAGGGGCCAGATGCACCTTTATTCAGACACAAATTGAACAAGCAGGGAACTCTGTAAAGACTCTGTTCGACATAGTGAAGAGCTTTTCCTCTCCGCAGGCATGTCAACAACGGCCGGTGGAAACACTAGAGCTGTGTGAAGCACTAGCGTCTTTCTTTCAAGAGAAAATTGTCCGGATATACGAAAACTTCCCAAAAACAATGGTCCTTGCGCAGCCGTACTGGGCGCTCCCAACGGCGAGCCAGTAATGGGTCTCAACCACTTTGAGCCCATCTCGCGGCAGTAGGTCATCCGACACCTGCAAATGGCCAAATCAGGGTCCCCAAGTGACGTCTGCCCGCCTTACGTCATGGCAATGATCACGCCCAGTTGTGCACCGCACATTCAGGAGATCCTGAACTCCTCGATGGCCAGCGGCTACATTCCCATGATATGAAAGGAGGCCCACGTACGCTCAATTCTTAAAAAACCCTCCGCCGATCCAGCGGTACTAAGCAATTACAGACCTATATCACTGCTCCCCTTGCTAGCAAAAATTTTGGAGGCTCACATTAACAGCCAATTGAGCCAGTATTTGGAGTCCAATAATATTCTGGACATGTCGCAGTCCGGTTTTTGACCGGGCTTTAGTACAGAGACAGCAATTCTGGCAGTCACAGACTCCATCAGACGTACATTGGATGAAGGGAGATCGGTGATGCTCATCCTACTGGACCTCTCCGCAGCATTTGATACGGTATCCCATCAACTGCTGGCGTAGAGGCTCCAGGTCTGTGGTATCGGGGATCAGGCACTGAAGTGGCTGGTCCATTTTTTGTCTGATAGGAAGCAACAGGTCATCATGGGCTCATTTAAATCATCTAAATACCTATTGGAGAGAGGAGTCCCACAGGGCTCATGTTTAAGTCCGACCCTCTTCAATATATACATGGCCCCACTAGCTAGAATAGTGCGGCATTATGGTTTTGAGGTCGTCTCATACGCAGACGACACTCAACTGATTTTCCCAATTGGGAAAAATCTGGTTGAGGAAAAAACGCGCTTTGCCCAAGGAATGTTGGCCATCTCTAGCTGGATGGCTGAGTCCTGTCTCCAATTAAATCCGGAGTAAACAGAATTGATGTTTCTTGGGAAAAAACAGGACATCGTTCTAAACGACTGGTGGCCAGCCGAACTGGGGGCCGCTCCTGTCCCTTCAACCTCTGTGAAAAGCTTAGGGATACATCTTGACGAGAACCTTTCCATGAAGAAAAATGTGAGTAACATTGTAAGCTCATGTTATTACAGTCTACGACTGTTGCGGAAAATTATTCCGTATTTGCCCCTTAGCCATTGCAGAACAGTGGTGCAAGCCCTGGTAATTAGTAGGATTTACTACGGGAATGCACTGCTGGCTGAAGTAGGATCTACACAGCTAGCAAAGCTCCAAGTGATTCAAAATACGGCAGCAAGGATGGTCTTGAACCATCCACCAGGTACCCCCTCACTCCCATTACTAAAGGAATTGCACTGGCTACCGGTAAAGAAACGAGCCTTTTTCAAGACCTGCTGCTTGGTTTTTAAAGCGGTGAGGGAGATTAGCCCAAAATATCTTCAAAACAAAATCTGCAGATTGACATCAGCCTGCAATCTGAGATCAAACAGTAAAGCTCTACTAGCGATCCCACGGATCTATCGGAACCGCTAGGGAGGAAAAGCCTTCTCGTATGTAGGCCCTAAATACTGGAACTCCCTGCCTGAAGAGCTGCAAAAGTCTCCTTCATATTTGACTTTCAGGAAACATCTTAAAGCCTTCCTCTGTCGCTAAAATCACTCTGGTTCCACAACTTCCGTTTTCAGAAAAAGGACTAGGTAGCGCGGAGATGCCCCCGGGTGATTCAGGCGCTTTACAAAAACCCAATAACAATAACAATAACAACCTCCCTGCAGTATATCTGGAGCCAGGTCAAGGAAAAGCAGGGTCTTGTGCACTATAAAGACTTTATTTTGAAGTTTGCCTACTTCAACGGCAGAAAGGGGTGTAAGTATTGGAACTCTGATACCCCTAAATGAGAAAACTTCTGGACTGAGGACGTTCTGCCAGAAAGAAAAGCTGGATGATGTAGGAGGGACTGCCACTTTGCCTGTTGCTTTGTTGTACTGGCTTTCTGCTTCCTACTTCTGTCAGGGGAGTGAAAGGACTGTACTTTGTTTTCTACATCCTGCTTCCATGGTTTTCCATGGGTGTGAGAGTGCTTGCCTCCTGTTAGGAAGTCTCAGGGCCATGAAAGACTTCATCTACCAGTGCCTGGGCTCTTCTGCTGAGAGTCCCGACTTCCCAAGTGGTGTAAAGTCCAGTTCCTGGGTCCTTGGAAGTGTAACCTGTTGATCTTAAGGAGAAAATCCATGCATGAAATACCTAGCGCCTGTTTTCTTGGAGAATCGCTGCAAAAGATCAATGCATCACTGCTGCCTGCACCGAAGCGTGGTTCCCACTTTGACCACTGCTTTGACGGCAGGCCCCAGCTCGCCATGGCAACCCTTTAGAAGAATCGCCGCAGTGTGAGCACTCTGTTGTATCTTATATCTTTCTGCTGTTCAGCTAGAATGCATGTGTTGTGGAATGTTGGATGGGTGGAATGCTAGTGGTTTGTGAATGTCAGTTGGGTGAGGGCACTAACTTAAATAATCTATCTGAAGTATCCATCTTCTTTCTGATTACATCACACTCAGCACCAGGTGACTGATGTCTGTGGCACCTGCTCCGACGCCGATGCAGCACCGGCTCGTGGCTGCAGAATCAACGCAACGTCTGCAGTGTGGCTGTGGAATCAACGCAGGGCCTGCATCACCACTGTCACATCAAAACAGCACGTCTGGATTTTTTACGCATTGTACATCGTCACCAACTCTTCATTGACACCAGGCCACAGTAAGGAACCGAAGTTGCATATCTGGAAGCTGATGTGTCACCTCCACTGCCAGTAAGGAACTCACGCATCACGTCCCCTGAGTAGTAAGGAAACAACGCATAGCTCTGCTTTTCGCTACCTCGCCTTCCCTGGGTCTTTCATCGTCTTTGATTTTTGATGCATCTAAGGTACTTTGTGCTTAAACAAATGCATCCATTGATTTCTATGGACTAAACTTGCCTAATCTTTGAAAAGTGATATCTTGACTTGTGTATGTTGGATTTTTGCAGTCTTGTTTTATTCAGATAAATAATATCTATTTTTCTAAACTGGCATGTTTTCCTTTTGTAGCATTTTCACTGTGTTACATGTTTATGTACAAATGCTTTACACATTGTCTCTGAGATAAGCGTGACTGCTCGTGTCAAGCTACCGAGGGGGTGACCAGGGGTTATCTTAGCTCTGTGACTCCCTCACCCTGACTAGAGTGAGGGTCATCTACTTTTGAATGTTTTTCCCATTTCTGGTAATCTCAAGACACTAGACACAGTAAAATACAACTTCTACTTTAGAATAATGGTACTTTCCTTGTGATGTATTACCTGAGTGTGGCTCCCATTTTGCCATATTTTGGAGTATCTGCAAAACTCAAATGTGTATGCATGCTGGGAGATCATATTTTTGTTGGTAAACATCTGCTACACAGTCTGGGCACTTAAATGTCCAGAATGTTTCAATATACAGGACACTCTATTATCGATCCATGCTTATTATCTTCAAGACCCATGGTAGCACTAGGATTACGTTTCAATCTGAGTTTCTAGTGTATCCTTAAATAAAGTAGAGTTGATTAAGATGCACATTATTTACAGCAAAGACCTGATCATTTTTCTTTGATCTTAAACTGATCTTTACTTTCAATGTCACATTGTAATTTCTGTGCTGCGTGTTTATATTTCACTAATTCTATAAAGTATATCCTTTAACCAATTGTATTTTTTGTTATTCCACACTGCACATTATGTAACATAGTTATTCATTATGCCTTCTAACTCCATGCAGATCTTTTATAGTTCTAATCCTTCTTGGAGAAGTTCTTCAATCAATATATCCTTCCTTCTCTTATTTCTTACATTTTTATTCCTCACCACCACCATCTATTTCCTATCTCGCTATTGCCAGTCAATTCATAATCCTATCGTCCCCCGATCTGTCCCCACTTCCTTACTAGTACTTTTTTTACCTTCTTGTGAAGTAAACCAGTCAACCCAGACCTACCTGCAGCTTCAATTGTATTCTCATTTTTTCTCTATCCTCTCCCTGCCACTATAAATCTGCTTCCCCTCTTCTCTGTTGTCTCGTTATATTTCTGGGCTTTAAATACTACTCATTTGCAGACAGTTCATATGTACTTCACTTTCCCTTCCTTGTCTGAGCCCTTACACTTGCTTAGCTCTTCCTATCTTCGAGCTTTCAAGAACTGGATGTATTCATGTTATCTCTCAATCAACCCTCCTGTAGAAAATGACTACCTTTTTTGTGTTGTATACCTCAATATTTTGCCTTAATTGATTTTGCTGGCTGTAGAATTCTTTGCACTTTACCTCTGTTAACCAGGGGTAAAGAGCCTGTTTTTATCCTTTCAACATGATGAAATAGATATATGCCTAAATGGCATATTTCATTTATCCATAAGTCCTTAGTATATGGTAAACAATTATCCACAGCCTGTAAGTTAAATGTCAGTAGTGGACTACAGCACCCATTTTTCCATCCACTACAGTGGCAGTATAAAGCATGGCTTCAGGTCTACCACTATAGCCTGACTAAAGCAGCTTTTAAACTGCAATTCGACCTGTCAGAATAAACCCTTTTCACAAGCCTAACTCGTCCCTTTTAATATTAATGAGTCACCTCTAAGTAGGCCTTACTTCCCAAAAGGCATGGAAAATGGTATTCAAAATTAGAACATGTAGAGATTTAAGGTTAAACATGTCCTTACAGTCAAAAGGGCCACATAAGCTGCTATTTTCCCTGTGACAAGGCTGGTTGTTCGTTCCATAGGAAAATACTGGGATTCAATATTAAATGTAATATTGTTATCTCCAGCTAGGAAAGACCTGCAAATTTCATTCTTGGACTCTTTGTAATATTTATTAAAACTCCAATTCACTGGTGAAATCAGATTTCTACTAAATGTTAAGCAAATTGTACTTTTAGAATGTTACCTTTACCCTGCCTTAAGTCTCTAGAGGGTAATTTGTATTATGGAAGGTATCCAAACTGTTTGGACAATCCTGGTCATGCTCAAACTGGTTGAACCTGGCCAAAATGATAGAAGCTGTAACTACCAGCAGAGATTCAGGCCTGGAATTGTCTTTTCGTTTACTATGTGTGCAGGCAAGTCCATCTTTTTGGAGCACTGGATCATCATTGGCACAGTTCAGGTTATCATAGATGCCTCAGAGGAGGACTGTTATCTGCTGTCTACGAATAGTTTTCTAGTAGTTCTGCAAAGCTGCACTGATCTCTTACTGAAGCCCTCTCTAGTATGGTTGGAAGTTCTTGTCAGACTTCTGATGGGTGCACTTTAGGTGTAAACATTTCGGGGGATATGACCTTGAGGTGGAAGGTTACAGCTACCTACAGGGTGTCCTGTCAAATTTTGCATTGGCATCTTTAAGGTCCCTAGTTGGTCTACAGTTTGACTGCTGGGAAGCTGTGGAGTTGTCCATATTGGGTGGGTGTCACCTGAGGAAAACCAAAGGCCCTTAGACACTCTTAATTGACCCTGTACAGCTTGAGAATCCCTAGTTTGGAGAGATCACCCCTGTTCCCATGGGGGACAGGGAAATTGAAGTTCCTGGTATGGTTCCTTTGGGATACATCAGCCTTTCTAAGATCAAGAGGGTTTTGAGAGTTCCTAGGTGGGGGACAATGGATCCTGTTCTCACTATGGAGAACAGAGGGATCTAGGTTCCAACAGTAGTTCCCATGGGTGAAACTGCCCCTTAGAGCATGGTTAGTGCTCTAGAAAACTAAAATGAGGACACTTTTACATGAGTTCTATGATATCTTTCTCAAGCATTTCAGTTAAACAATCCAACAAGCAGAGCCAAACATGTACTTGTAATTCTAATGAACACTAGTGTGCTAATATTGTGTATTTAAGACACTAGTAAGGCACTCCTGAGCACCACTTTGGTAAAATAAAGAGCTGTTGAATTTACCGCCTCTTCTGAAAAAAACAGGCTGCAGTAATTGGACAATAAAATTGCAATATAGGCCTGAAACCAGATGGGAGGTGTAGGTTTTTAGTAATTTGGTAGATCATGTTTTTTAAAGACACAATAAAATTAAAGAAAAAGGAATTTCCATAAGCACAGGATCCAATTTCCACATATATTTGCTCAGCCTGTCCATCTTTTCTTCTGAATTTTAAAGCGGCAACTTTTTGGTAGATATATGTTGTGTTTGACCTCTACTCACAAGGTATCGCTGTGGAACATTTGCGAGTAGAGCTCGAGGGTATGTTGAGGGATAATGACAGTTGGTGGTAGCTAGTGCTGAGTTAGATTCTGGCACTTGCTGTCTCCTTTTATTCCTGTTTACTTTAAAAGAAATAAACTTTTTGGGAACTTACCTGGCTGGAACCTACATTCATCACTGGCGACGAGCTGCTGGTCGGTATCCACGCGTGGAGCACTTCTGTACTGGTGGAGTATTTGTGACTGTTAGATCTGGGGGTCTCTAGTTGGCAATGGTTATCACCTTTGTCCAAATAGGGACCCTTTCTTCTAAGTCAGGATAAGGGGATTACACTCCTTAATAACCTCTGCTCACCCCCTTGGTAGCTTGGCACGAGCAGACAGGCTAATCTCAGAGGCAGTGTGTTAAGCATTTGTGAATATACACAGTAATACAGTGATAACACTACAGATGGACACAACACAGGTTTTATAAAAATAAGTATTCTTTATATAGACTTAAACACAAGACCATAAACAACAAAAATCCACAATACTACACTTAAGATTACTTAAAATATGATTAAAGTCTCTTAGTTCAAGTTGTTGGTAAATGCGACAGAGTTCTCAACAAAGTACCTGGATGCGTAACGCAAAGTGAACAAAAGGTTCGCAAGAGGGGAGATGCATCGGTTCCATGACCCGGAGGAATGGTTGCGTTCTTCCTCAATGCTTGCTCAGAGTAGGGGACTTGTCGTGAGCCTTACCAGTGCGGAGGTGATGCTTAGATTCTCGGCCTGCGGGCCTGTTGCGGTGCGTAAGATGGCGCCTTGATGCGATGCAACGATCTGGTTGCGATGAGAGAAGATGGCGCCCTTGATGCAGCGATGTGATGACGATGCAATGACGAAGCGATGACGCCCTGGCAGTCTTGCGATGACTCTGTACTTTGGAGCCACGACAGGCCCTGCAACGCGCTTCTCCGGTGATGTGATGGCGACTCTCATGATGGCGTCACGCTTCTCCGGTGATGCAAGAGCAGACAGCTTCGATTAACACACACTTCCAGGGACATGCAACGAAGGCTCGCTTAACCGGCGTTGCGATGATTTCACCTGCAGCGGTGGCACGCTTCTTCTTGATGCGTCGTGCTTCCAGCTCCCAGCAGCAGGTAAGTGTCTGGAGTCAGAATTCCCAGCAAGGAAATTCAGGAAGGAGCTGGAGGTGAAGTCTTTTGTCCCTGAGACTTCAGCAGGAGGCAAGCACAGTTCAAGCCCCTGGAGAATATCCTTTCCCTTGGCAATATAGCAACCACTGCAGGCCAACCCAGCAAACAGCACACTGGCAGAGGGGCAGCCCAAACTCCTGCAGCTTCCTTGGTTCTTCTCCTTGGTAGAAAGGTTTCTTGTTCCAGAAGTGATCTAATTTCTTGGGTTCAGGGTCCCAATATTTATACCCCAAAATCCTTTGTTCTCTGAAGGCAGAGAGACCTCTGCCTAGTTAAAACCAGTTCCTGAGCACTTTGTTTACATGACTCTCTTCTTCCTTTCACTGTGCAGGGCAGAGACATCAGCCGCCCCACAGGAGGTGGAGCCAGCACAGGGGAGGGAAGATACAGCTCTGGAGCACTCTGTTGGCATGATTCCTCCTCTCCTTTCACAGTGCATGGCAGAGACATCAGACAAGCCACAGGGGGTGGAGCCAGCATTGTAGAGGGAAGGCCCAGCCCTATTCAGGTCCCAGGTGCAACTCCCCCCTCCCATCTGGATGCAGATCTCTCTATTCACCACTGGGCTGCCGCAGCTTGTCTCCTGGAATTCCCCAGCCCTGTCACACACAAACCCAGACAAGGAATACACAAGCCAACAGAGGCAGGCTCAAATGGTTAGGCAAGCTTTCTAAAAGTGGTATTTGCAAACATAGGATATTAAAATAAACTTTACTAAAAGATGTATTTTATTATTCTGAGTTCAGGCATACTAGATTTGAATTTCTACTATGTTCCCTGAGTCAGTAAGGATTATAAGAATGTAATAATCTAACTGCCCATTCTGGCCTGTGAGAACAGGTAGCCTTCAATAGTGAAAAAACGAAAATGGTTGTAATTCACTATTAGAACATGCTACACACATCAGAGCATGTCCTACCTTATACTTACAATGCAACCTGTTCTTGGGCCTACCATAGGGGTGTCTAATATGAAGCAAAGGGAAGGTTTAGGGACTGGCAAGTGGGTACACTTGGCCAAGTCGACATGGCAGTGCTAGACTGCACACAGGCCTTGCAATGGCAGGCCTGAGACACACTTTATAAGCTGCTTCTGTGGGTGGCACAACCAGTGCTGCAAGCCCACCAGCAGCATTTAATTTACAAGCCCTGGGCACACGTGGTGCACTGTACTAGGGGCTGACAGATAAATCAAAATAACCCAATCATGGAATCCAATTAGTATATCAATTTAACATAGGGAGCGCTTGCACTGTGGCACTGATTAGCAGTGGCACAGTGCCCAAAGCATAAATCCAGCAAAAACATATCAAAACAGAGGAGGCAATCTGTCAAAATGGAAGGGAGACTCACGCCAATGATGCCAGGTCTAACAGTGACCCAGTGCGTGTGCAGTGGATCGCTCTTTCTTACTGTTCAACCGATCAAGTAAGGGAGGCAGCGAGGACTTCTGGATCGTGTTTGTGGTAACGCAGTAGCCCTAGGTGGTGGTTTCCCCTCTTTCTGAGTTGTAGTTACGTGCGTTAATATGGCGTCTTGGATTAGTTCCAATCTCGGAGACACGCACACCATTTGGCAACATTACATAGAACAAACGTTATGATGTTCATGAGCAGCCATTTTGGATGGGTTTGCTGCCGACTGTTCATGAATAGGAAGGTATTGGAAGCATTTATGGCGTGCGTTATCATGTATGAGATTATTACAGGTTACTGAAAACAAGGTGATACGCACACTTTTTAAAATAATTTTTTTAGCGTGCAATCAAGTGCTTTAAGTTGTAAGGATTTTTTTTCATGATTGACTTTTACTTTATTCAGTGCACTGCATTTTTTTTTCTTGGCAGCTGTTTTGGCTTGGGCTGTAGCGGTTATATGCTCAACTTAAATACTAATTTTACAATAGACTGCGGTTTCGTATACTGATGTATTCAATATTGATGTACATGAGTCTTACTGTATGAGATATTGGTTTATGCATTAACAGTTTTAACACCTGTTTTTTACACATAGAATTTATATAGTACGAAATTCTATTGTTATTTTTAAAATAAATTGTGTTTCTTTTGTATTCTTTAACATGCAGACCATTACACAATCTTCCTCATTTTTGAAACTCTCTGGTTAACCACTTATTAGATGGAAGGAGTGGTTTAGGGCATTTAATGTATATTTGGGAGCTATAGATGGCCTAAAATTTAGACCCGAGAGGACTAAATTGATTTTAGAACATTCTTTGAGACTGGAGGAGCAAAATACTTCTGAGCATTTACCTAAAACAGTGAATGATGATGAAGATGAAGGATTGGATGAGTATGAGGAAACTGTTATACATTTGGAAACTACTTTTGGTAAACTACCTAATCTAATTGTTATAAGACAAAATATTTGTTTTTTCACTGGAACAATCTGGTTCTGAGTCAATTGCTGTGTATGTGGCATCATTACATGTGCTAGCAGCAAAGTGTGAATTTGGTTGTTTCACGAATCAGCTAATAAGAGATCAGTTAGTCATCAAATGTTTTGATAAAAGGATTCAAAATGCCTTTAAACCTACAAGGATCCGTCACTTGATTAAACTATTGACATAGCATTCAGGATTCTAAGGAATATTTGAAGGAACTTAGCAAATCTTCATCAGAGACTATTTCTATTGTTTAAAATAAGAATCCTGGTTTATCTAATATGGGTTCACAACAGAAGAATAGAGTGACAGCTGATTATTCATGCTTCAGGTATGGGTCGAAATTGCATGTAGCTTCTTATAAACAATGCTCAGCACTAGGAAAGAATGTAATAAATGTGGTTTTGAACCATTTTGCAAGGGTTTGTAGAAGCATGAAAAATGTCAAAGTTAATTCTGTATTGGAAGTAGAATCAGAACACATCTCTAAAGAAATGAGAAATACGATGCTTTGTGCTAAGGTACATGAGAAATATGTACCTCTCTGTAAAGATTCTATTGAGAAGTTTATAGTGAAAGAAATTGATTCTTCTGTTAACAGATCATGGGTTTAAGATTACAACAATTTCTAAACAAACTTTGTATGAGAGTGGTCTTACACAAGATCTTTTACCTCCAGATGTTAATCCTGAGGGTTAAAATGGAGTTTAAATAGATTTGGATGTGTATTTTGAGTCTTTGATACAATTCAAAGAATGTATACTTGTGGGGAAGGTGTATGTGTCAGTTGCAATGTGGTAAATAAGTTTTACCTAAGCAATTTTTCCATATAATTATCAATACAAGACAGCTCATTAAAATGAGAGGCAGAGTCCGTGGTATCTGAGTCATACGGGCTTTAATATTATGCTTCGAAGCAAAGGATATCGGGTTCCATCACCACGCAGGTTCAGGAAGGGACATTCAACGTTTTATTAACATTACACATTATATATAGTAAATCGTTACACTTGAATCCAATACAGTAGGCGTAACAGGTGAAAAGAGAGAGATAAGAACACATGTGCGTAAGAGGAGGCGTGAAAAGAGGCGTACACATGGGCGTGCACTGTACATGTCAGAGAAACGTCACAAGATACGTCACATGTGGGTGGAAGCAAAGTGAAAAGTTGCAGAATCAGCAGAAACCCTTCGCCTATATGCGCGCGCAACTAGTATGACGTGTAACTGGGGGCTTTGACTTTAGCACTAGTGGAGGAGACTGGTGTCTGGAGTGTCAGGGCAACCTGTACCTATAGCATATCTGATATCTGTTGTTTGGAGGATGTAGTGTCTGAAGTAAAGGTCTCTCGGGCAGGGGCCATTCAATACCGAATGCTAGTGCATGCATACGTGTCTTGGTGCAATGCGCGGAGCCATGGGCCTACCATGGTAACGGGTTCAGTAAATCACTTGCAAGGAGGACAGGAAGGCCGGGCCCTTTGCTCTGCAGCCGGGAATATGTTTACCCATTTCACTAGACTGGAATGTGTTTTCGAGGAGGCTGAGCAGATATCGGTAGGCAAAACATGAATTTGGCAGGCAGTCCAGGCCGAGCCGGGCACCGCTGCGCTGGCAGGAAGTAAGGCAGGGGTCAGGGATGCGTGCAGCTTTCGGAGACAGGAGAGATGAGGCAGAGAGGCCTCGTTAAGGGCCTAGCTCGACTGGGCCAGGAAACATGGAGAAAACGTGTGCGAATTTCAGAAGTGCACCACATAAAGACGGTGGCACCGTATGCTTAGGAACATAATTAACGGGATTTCTTGGTATGGTTGGATAGCTAACATGTTAAGGATGGACGCAAATGTGTTTGCGTCTCTCTAGCATGAACAGAACGGAGGTTACACGACATACAAGGAACATGGGTGCATGGATAGGGTGCGAGTTGGGGGACACTTTGGCTACCTGAAATTTCTATTACCTCATTCCCTCCTTGGACCCTACTACACCCTTCAGGATATATCTATATTCATGAGACCATCTATCTGTTCATAGAGCATCATTTGTTCATCTTTCTTTATTCGGGAATGGGAACGTGTACTTGGACGGGGAATACAGGCTGTGGCGCACAAGCCGCAAATCGCTGGCCCACATTGCAGACAGAGACAACAACTGAATACTATAGCCAATATTATTCCTAGGAACGACAACAATTTCCATCCCCAGGTGGATATCACACTCCAGAACCAACCGGACCAAGTCCAGGAGCCTGGATTCTGATGCATCTGATGGGCTATTTCATGAAGCCGAGTTATGGCCTTATACACGGATGGCGCGTTATTTGGAATAAAAACACAACAACTGGATCCAATGACTCTACAAGCCCCGCCCCTATCTGCCAAGATGACGTCAAGGACAAGGCGATTTTGAAGAACAACAAGTCTCATAGCAGACTGTTCCTCGGTCAGGTTACCTAATGCAGAAGTAGTCTCGTTCACTACTGCCTCAAGTATTCTTGTTAATTTGCGTATTTCCTTACTATTCTGGACAGGACCTACAAAAAAAAAGAATCCTTTGTTGAATTCTGTATATTGCTCCCATGTTGTTTCGGTCTGGTCGACAATCGGGGTCTTGATCTCCCTTCTATGTCTTACATGAACGAGATGTGGATTTCTGTGATAATCGGGCGGGGCTAGAAAAACGGGTGGCAACAAGAACGCAATATAGCACGTCCCATCCCAATCCAATGGCAGACGTACATAGGCTGTCTGACCACATATGAAATAAGAATGGCGAGAAGCTTTGAAAGTGGACTTTCCTTTGTCACTGAATTCGACAACAGTATCACAATCACTGTGTCCTAGATGTACTGAACCATTCTTTCTGACGCATAATTCACCTTTCACTGGTAAAACTGTAATAAACGGCAAGTCCGAATTAGTCTCAGACTGCACATTCAGAATCATGAGGTTAAGTGTAAAATTACCTAATCCATACACTTCGTTTTCTAGATCGGTCCCTGTCCTCTGGGGAAGACCTTCTTGATCTGGGAAACATGCTTTATTCATGACTGTATTCAGGTTCCCCCATATCCAATTGCCTTTGGACTTACTATCTAGGGAGGACATTAAAGTAAACCATGCACCACACGAACCATTATGTGTGAACGGGTAAGGAAAGAGGGGCAGAGCTCCCTTGTACTTCTGATAGGGAGGGAGTCGGCCACATATCCAGCAATTAGTGGCATTGCTGGTTTGGTGTGAATGATGTAACATACGGATGAATGCATTGTTGCGCATTGCTAAACGATAGGACAGTTCGTGGGGAGGCAGGTCGCTGAAAGTGTGCTCCACAGTGTCATTAGAGGAAACATGTACATGTGAATCAAGAGGGAAAAAAAACGTGTAACATTAAACTGATGCAGATTATCGTAAGACTCAGAAGAAACATTGAGATCAAGGCAATTATGCATCCGCTGTGCAAAACTTTACGGTGCTTTTTCCATTCTCGTTGCGCCTATCTCTCTGACTACTGGGGTCTATTCTATACATGTCAGAAACCTGTCTAACCGCTTCACCCGAGGGGGACTTAAACAATTAAACGCTGTCTGACTTACTAGACCTCAGCTTCGCTCGATACTCCTCTTGGGGAGTTTTCTCCAGCAGGGGGAGTTTAGTATCAGTCTCTGAAAGGGGGCAGTCCTTAATAGGCAGGTCTGGACACAGTCCGTGAATCTTTTTTATATGGCTGGAGTGCACCCAGCCCTTCCTGCCCTCCAATTTCACTGCAGTTCTTGTAGATAATAAAACCAGCTTGGGCTGCTTCCATCTGGGTTCCAGCGGACTCTTCCGGTCGAAATTCCTGATAAGCACCAGATCTCCTGGACGGACTTCATGTGGCTTTACTTGGGTGTTGTCCGGAAAGGCAGCCGCGACCTGTGAACGACAAGATTGTAGTGCAGACATCAAGGAGGCCAGGTAATCTGTCAGCATACAACTGTCAACATCAGTAATTTTATGAGGCATAGGCGTCCCCCACATATTCGGAGGCCTACCAAAGACCACCTCATACGGGGATAGCCCTGTCCTGGAATGAGCTACCATTCGCATGCAAAAGAGTGCAACTGGCAAGGCAACTATCCAATCTACTCCTTTCTCGGTACATATTTTTGCAAGACGGGTTTTCAGGGTCTGATTGTGTCTCTCTACGAGACCTGCGGCTTCAGGATGTCAGACACAGTGGAACTTCCATTGGTAACCTAACAAAAGTGAAACCTGTTTCATGAGCTCGGACGAGAATGGCTGTCCATTATCAGAGTACACGACACGGGGCAAGCCGTACCGTGGGAAAAATTCACGAACCAGCTGCTTAGCAGTGGTCGGGGCAGTGTAATCTGGGACTGGATATGCTTCTGTCCATCGGGAAAGAGCACATACGATTACGAGGACATACTTAAAACCTCGACATCAGTCCATCTGGATATAATCCATCTGGAGGACTTCAAAAGGATGGTCAGGAGGATGAAATCCACCCTGTCCCACGGGGACACCTTTTCCGGGATTGAACTGACAACAGATCATGCAAGTACGCACTTTCTGTTTTGCGGCTGCTCGTAAATGTTTGTTGTACCAGAGGTTTTGTAAACTGTCTAACATGGCTTTCTCTCCTAAGTATGCTGGACTGTGTGCTGTGTTAATGATGATTTGAGGGGTCAGTGGGACACTGGCCCCATCCTTGTATGCACACTATATTCCCTCTGTGGTGGCAGAGGTTTCCACAAATATTTTCAAGACCAATTTTATGCTTATGGTTCTTTATTCATGATTTTTCTTGAGTTTGTTATATGCATTTTGTTAATACATTCATCCTTAGTGTGTTATAGTACAATCCTTATGCGTATCCAATGCATTTCGGGGTATAATGCACCCCTTCATCAGGGAAAGGACTCTGAAAAAATAAATTATGTGGGTCGTAAATAACGTAACAGGCAGGATTAAATTATAACCGGCGTAATAAACATGCATCTCTAGCAGCGTAGATTAAGTGCTAAGAAGTGGCGGTTGTTAATGCGAGGCACCTCTTAGTGACCCCGTTAACCCCGGGTGTGGTAAATCTGTAGCAGACGGTGGAGGTTACAGTGCTTACTTGTACTGTTCACAGGGGATGGTAGATTCCTGAAACGGAAAAACGTGAGGAACGTGTTAAATCGGTGTGGTGTGTCTCGTGAATGCGAGCTTGTTAGTGTCGGATTCGAGCGGAAACTGACCTTAGGTTAATGCGTGCGGTCCTCCTTTCTTAGTCGCTGGTTCTGGCGGAACGCCATTACCAGCGTTTGGCTTCGTTAAAGAGATGTGTGGTCACGTGGGTTAGTGGGAGGAAGGTGGGAGTGGTTACATTATCCGTTAAAGGAACAGTCTGAAATTAGCGTGTGTATTGTTAGATGAATCATGCGGTGCATTCTGGGAATGGTAGTAATGTGACTACGGGCGGGTTAATCAGGTATGGAGGGTAGTTCGAAAGATTGAAAGTATACGAGTGTATCATACGTGCATGTATAATGCGTAAAACAATATTCATAAATTATGGAACAGTAAGAAACAATAAGTAGCAAACATAAACGGCAAAGTCCTTGGTTCGATCAGGAGTCTATGACTCAGTCCTGGAGCAACTTTTTAAAGGTAACATGAAAATTCGATTCTTTCGTTGAGTCCCATTGGCTTCTGGGTTGAGAGTCTATATATCCAGAAGTTTTCTCTTTGAAGTAAGAATTTGGTGTTGTCTCTGCCTTCTTCTTTAGTAATAGTTTCCAGTATTAAAAATTTCAACTGGGCAATGTTATGTTTTTCTTCGTGGAAGTGGACTGCTAATGCTGATTTGATGTTTTTCAAGCGTATGTTCGATTTGTGTTCAGTGAGTCTGGTTTTGATTTTGCGTTCCGTTTTCCCAATGTAAAGTTTGCCGCAGGGGCATTTCAGGGCATAAATTACGTTGCTGGTGTCGCATGTGGCGTTTACTTGTAACTTGATCTTGTTGCCCTTCATGGGATGGTTGATTATGTTGCCTCTAATGATGCAGTTACAGTTCCCACAGTTATGGCATGGTTTCGTTCCTGTGTAGGTGACTTGTTTAGTAGGTTTTTGTCGTACAAGTTCCCCTAGGTTGCGTGATCTGGTGTATGCAAACAGCGGAGGTTCTAGGAAGATTTGGTTGAAGTCCGGTTCCAGGTTTAATAGTGGCCAATGTTGTTGAATGATCTTTTTAAATTTGTTGGTCATGGTAGAGAACTTTGAAACAATCACTACTCGTGTTTGCTGTTTTTTAGGACTAGCTTCTAATAGTTTTTGTCTTTCCAGGCGATTGATCCTCTGTATGGAGTTTTCAATAATCTTTTCCGGATAGCCTCTTTTCTGAAATTTCTGTGCCACTTCATTAATCCGCTGTGTTGTGTTTTGGGGGTTGGATGTAATCCGTTTTGCTCGTGCCATTTGGGAAAATGGTAAGTGAGTTTTCAAGTTGGATTCGTGAAAACTGCTGTAATGCAACATGTTGTTTCTGTCTGTGGGCTTAGTGTAAAGATCTGTTTCAAATTCCGTTCCATTCAGAGTAACTTTTACATCCAAAAAATTCACACTGGTATTCGAAATTTCCCAGGTCAGTTGAATCCTTTCATCTATGCTGTTGAATTCCAGCAGTCTAGTTTGCAATTCCTCTTGGTTGCCCTTCCAGGCGATGAAAATGTCATCTATGTATCTCGTAAACAGTAATAGATGATCCGTCCAGTTTCTGTTCGTGAGAATGTGTTGCTCCTCGAAATATTGCATAAAGATGTTCGCATATGCTGGGGCTGCTGAATTGCCCATAGCCATGCCCACGAGTTGCTGATACCATGTGTTGTGATGTTTAAAATAACTATGGTACAACGTGAATAACATGAGTTCCATTAGGAAGGTTTGGAACGGTCTCTCAATATCAGTTTTAAGCAAGGCTTGTTCAATGGCTTCAATTCCCAAAGAATGGGGTATTGATGTGTACAGGGAACGTACATCCGCTGTACATAAGATCAGTTCTTGGTTTGTTTCCACTTTGAGGTTCATGAGTTTTGTGATGAAGTGTGTGGTATCTTTCGTGTATGACTTCATATTCTGTACTGTGGGTTGAAGGTATTTGTCCAACAATTGTCCGATAGGTTCATGAAGGCTCCCACATGTCGAGACTATGGGTCTCATGGGTGGGTCCATTAGGTTTTTGTGAATTTTTGGAACCATTCTTAGGATCGGGCTTCTGGGATTGGATTTGCTGAGAAAGTTCTTGGTCTTGGTGTTAATTATTCCCATTTCATGTGCTTTGTCTAGTATGTTGTTTAAATTTTTGATGTATTCCATTGTGGGGTTTGCATTCAATTTCATGTAAGTGGTCTTGTCGCCGATGTGTTCTAACACTTTCGATTCATACATGGTAGTATTCATGATTATTAGTGCGCCGCCCTTGTCAGCTTTGACACATGTGATGGAACTATTGTTGGCTATTTTTCTCAATGTGGTTAAGTCCTTCTGGGTGATGTTCTTGTTTTTGGTGCGTTTGGGGTTAAGTTTGTTGAGATCCTGCTTGACCCTGTGAACAGTACAAGTAAGCACTGTAACCTCCACCGTCTGCTACAGATTTACCACACCCGGGGTTAACGGGGTCACTAAGAGGTGCCTCGCATTAACAACCGCCACTTCTTAGCACTTAATCTACGCTGCTAGAGATGCATGTTTATTACGCCGGTTATAATTTAATCCTGCCTGTTACGTTATTTACGACCCACATAATTTATTTTTTCAGAGTCCTTTCCCTGATGAAGGGGTGCATTATACCCCGAAATGCATTGGATACGCATAAGGATTGTACTATAACACACTAAGGATGAATGTATTAACAAAATGCATATAACAAACTCAAGAAAAATCATGAATAAAGAACCATAAGCATAAAATTGGTCTTGAAAATATTTGTGGAAACCTCTGCCACCACAGAGGGAATATAGTGTGCATACAAGGATGGGGCCAGTGTCCCACTGACCCCACTACACAGCTTGTTATATTGGATGTCGCGGGACGCTTGACATCACTTGTATAGCACCTAAATCTCTGAATCAACTGGAACATTAAATCAGCTGTGCGCCAGCCCTACTCATACCATTGTTACACATTCTCGCGTCCAACACTGGACCGGCTGCACGCAGAAGAAAATTCACTATGAGTAACTTCGACGACATTTCTAAAAGTACGGAGGCAAGGGCCTCAACCTTTGCGTTTAAATCAGATGAAGCTAATCGGATTTACGCACTTATTAGGGAGGAAAATGCCCAGGAGACTACAACTCGATCCAAAGAGCAACACATAAAACAACTAATCTACCTAAGTAAGAGACGCATAAACCAACAACTACATGCGAGTACCCTGGTGAAGTACCACCGTAACCTACGCATACCAAGGGGACTCCGAATTGCCCTTAGACCATCGCTCTGCAAGAACTCTAAAACCTTCCAAGAAAGGTGGTTTGAGATTTTAAACAAATGCTCACTTGATCTGATCCTTCTAATTATAGAAGAACTATCCGGAATACTTGGTGAATTAACCAGAGAAATTGAGGAAACATCTACTGAACTGTCCAAAATGTTAACAGAGGATGAATTAAAAGATATATTGGACGACATCCAAACCCAAATGGACAAACATACTAAAGAAATTAACGAACGAAAAATACGCAAATATAGGAGAGACACTCTCGACTATAAACTCGGAGAAGTTTATACATGGGCGGAAGTGTATGCCCAAAAAAGACGGAACAAACCGTATACATCACAGACAGACACCTCGTCATCTGACAGCGACAGCACTCAAAGAACCAAGAGACCCCAACAAACACCAGCAGAACCGGATACAAGCAGAGCACAACAACCCACGACTAGCCATGTACCGGACCAAAGTCCTTTTTTAGAACAGGGTCAAACCCAAAAAGGCGACCCCGGAGAGGAAAGAACAAAAGACAAAGAAACAAGGAAAGAACCACCCACCACGAGGAGTACAACGGGAACGATCAAGGACAAACAAACCAAGAAAACACAGAACAACTAGTAATCAATATCAGTGATCACCACCTTACCCAACAAGAAATCAGTCTCTTACAGAAGGGAACGTCATTTGTACCCACCACGGATTCCAATACTTTGGAACTGGAAGTCAGTTTTTTTAAACTCATGAGGAAACTTCGACTTCGCCATTTTTTTGATAATGTGTTACCTCCCACCACCCAAGTGGAACCAGATCAACTTCTTGGATTAAGACCTCACAGCACATATCAGCCACCGATCAGTCATAAAACATTAGACCTATTCGAAAACAGAGTCAAGCAGGATCTCAACAAACTTAACCCCAAACGCACCAAAAACAAGAACATCACCCAGAAGGACTTAACCACATTGAGAAAAATAGCCAACAATAGTTCCATCACATGTGTCAAAGCTGACAAGGGCGGCGCACTAATAATCATGAATACTACCATGTATGAATCGAAAGTGTTAGAACACATCGGCGACAAGACCACTTACATGAAATTGAATGCAAACCCCACAATGGAATACATCAAAAATTTAAACAACATACTAGACAAAGCACATGAAATGGGAATAATTAACACCAAGACCAAGAACTTTCTCAGCAAATCCAATCCCAGAAGCCCGATCCTAAGAATGGTTCCAAAAATTCACAAAAACCTAATGGACCCACCCATGAGACCCATAGTCTCGACATGTGGGAGCCTTCATGAACCTATCGGACAATTGTTGGACAAATACCTTCAACCCACAGTACAGAATATGAAGTCATACACGAAAGATACCACACACTTCATCACAAAACTCATGAACCTCAAAGTGGAAACAAACCAAGAACTGATCTTATGTACAGCGGATGTACGTTCCCTGTACACATCAATACCCCATTCTTTGGGAATTGAAGCCATTGAACAAGCCTTGCTTAAAACTGATATTGAGAGACCGTTCCAAACCTTCCTAATGGAACTCATGTTATTCACGTTGTACCATAGTTATTTTAAACATCACAACACATGGTATCAGCAACTCGTGGGCATGGCTATGGGCAATTCAGCAGCCCCAGCATATGCGAACATCTTTATGCAATATTTCGAGGAGCAACACATTCTCACGAACAGAAACTGGACGGATCATCTATTACTGTTTACGAGATACATAGATGACATTTTCATCGCCTGGAAGGGCAACCAAGAGGAATTGCAAACTAGACTGCTGGAATTCAACAGCATAGATGAAAGGATTCAACTGACCTGGGAAATTTCGAATACCAGTGTGAATTTTTTGGATGTAAAAGTTACTCTGAATGGAACGGAATTTGAAACAGATCTTTACACTAAGCCCACAGACAGAAACAACATGTTGCATTACAGCAGTTTTCACGAATCCAACTTGAAAACTCACTTACCATTTTCCCAAATGGCACGAGCAAAACGGATTACATCCAACCCCCAAAACACAACACAGCGGATTAATGAAGTGGCACAGAAATTTCAGAAAAGAGGCTATCCGGAAAAGATTATTGAAAACTCCATACAGAGGATCAATCGCCTGGAAAGACAAAAACTATTAGAAGCTAGTCCTAAAAAACAGCAAACACGAGTAGTGATTGTTTCAAAGTTCTCTACCATGACCAACAAATTTAAAAAGATCATTCAACAACATTGGCCACTATTAAACCTGGAACCGGACTTCAACCAAATCTTCCTAGAACCTCCGCTGTTTGCATACACCAGATCACGCAACCTAGGGGAACTTGTACGACAAAAACCTACTAAACAAGTCACCTACACAGGAACGAAACCATGCCATAACTGTGGGAACTGTAACTGCATCATTAGAGGCAACATAATCAACCATCCCATGAAGGGCAACAAGATCAAGTTACAAGTAAACGCCACATGCGACACCAGCAACGTAATTTATGCCCTGAAATGCCCCTGCGGCAAACTTTACATTGGGAAAACGGAACGCAAAATCAAAACCAGACTCACTGAACACAAATCGAACATACGCTTGAAAAACATCAAATCAGCATTAGCAGTCCACTTCCACGAAGAAAAACATAACATTGCCCAGTTGAAATTTTTAATACTGGAAACTATTACTAAAGAAGAAGGCAGAGACAACACCAAATTCTTACTTCAAAGAGAAAACTTCTGGATATATAGACTCTCAACCCAGAAGCCAATGGGACTCAACGAAAGAATCGAATTTTCATGTTACCTTTAAAAAGTTGCTCCAGGACTGAGTCATAGACTCCTGATCGAACCAAGGACTTTGCCGTTTATGTTTGCTACTTATTGTTTCTTACTGTTCCATAATTTATGAATATTGTTTTACGCATTATACATGCACGTATGATACACTCGTATACTTTCAATCTTTCGAACTACCCTCCATACCTGATTAACCCGCCCGTAGTCACATTACTACCATTCCCAGAATGCACCGCATGATTCATCTAACAATACACACGCTAATTTCAGACTGTTCCTTTAACGGATAATGTAACCACTCCCACCTTCCTCCCACTAACCCACGTGACCACACATCTCTTTAACGAAGCCAAACGCTGGTAATGGCGTTCCGCCAGAACCAGCGACTAAGAAAGGAGGACCGCACGCATTAACCTAAGGTCAGTTTCCGCTCGAATCCGACACTAACAAGCTCGCATTCACGAGACACACCACACCGATTTAACACGTTCCTCACGTTTTTCCGTTTCAGGAATCTACCATCCCCTGTGAACAGTACAAGTAAGCACTGTAACCTCCACCGTCTGCTACAGATTTACCACACCCGGGGTTAACGGGGTCACTAAGAGGTGCCTCGCATTAACAACCGCCACTTCTTAGCACTTAATCTACGCTGCTAGAGATGCATGTTTATTACGCCGGTTATAATTTAATCCTGCCTGTTACGTTATTTACGACCCACATAATTTATTTTTTCAGAGTCCTTTCCCTGATGAAGGGGTGCATTATACCCCGAAATGCATTGGATACGCATAAGGATTGTACTATAACACACTAAGGATGAATGTATTAACAAAATGCATATAACAAACTCAAGAAAAATCATGAATAAAGAACCATAAGCATAAAATTGGTCTTGAAAATATTTGTGGAAACCTCTGCCACCACAGAGGGAATATAGTGTGCATACAAGGATGGGGCCAGTGTCCCACTGACCCCACTACACAGCTTGTTATATTGGATGTCGCGGGACGCTTGACATCACTTGTATAGCACCTAAATCTCTGAATCAACTGGAACATTAAATCAGCTGTGCGCCAGCCCTACTCATACCATTAATGATGATTTGAACCATAGAGTCGGGGAGGAACCATGTGGCCCTTCCCTTCGTCATCCATCCCTGATCTGTTTGGATCCCTCCTTGTTCAGTCCATTTCTTGATTTCGTCTGGTGTGGCATGTGTCTGTATGTCGAGTACATCTAGAATGGGATCCTTAACCGTCAGGCAACGTGTCAGTGTAGTCTTTGTCATGTCAGTCGGGATAACTGTCTGAGCTGTGAGTTTGGCTGTACGATCTGCCAGGTCGTTACCCTGGGAAATTCTGTCAGTGACTTTGGTATGTGCTTTGCATTTCATAATGGCTATGGCTATAGGCAAGTGTATTGCTTCTAACAGGGCTTGAATGAGGGGTCCATGCTGGATCTTGGTACCGTGAGAAGTTAGGAAACCTCTCTCTTCCCAAAGGACTCCGAAGTCGTGAACGACTCCGAATGCATATTGTGAATCAGTGTATATGTTTACTTTCTTGTTCTTGGCTAATATACATGCTTGGGTCAGAGCTATGAGCTCTGCAGCTTGAGCAGACAGTGTGTCAATACGATGCGTATCTAAAACTTCAGTTTCAGTGGTCACTGCATAGGCGGCCACTAACTCTCCTGTGTTTGTTCTCATACATGAACCATCCACATAAAGTGTCAGGTCTGGATCGGGTAATGCAATGTCTGTCAAGTCTTGTCGGGGCTTAGTTACTGTATTAATGACTTCTACACAGTCATGTGGTGCTGGATCTGTTGTATTCGAGGGTAACAATGTGGCAGGATTAAGTATGTTGCAGCGTCTGATTTCTATGTGTGGCTGGAACAATGTCAGTTCATAACCCGTCAGTCGTGCTATGGTCAAGTGTTGTGTCTGGGTTCGGTTCAGAAGTACTTCCACGGAATGTGGAACCTGTACTGTCAAGGGATGTCCTAACACTATTGAATCGCTTTGTCTGATAGCTAGAGCTGTTGCTGCAACTGATTTTAAGCACGCAGGCAGAGCCTGGGCTACTGGATCCAATGTACTAGAAAAATAAGCACAAGGCTTATGGTGTCCTGCTTGATCTTGTGTGAGAACGGACAACGCTGTGCCATCGCGTTCTGTGACAAAAAGTGTAAAAGGTTTGCTGTAACATGGTGTCGCTAAAACTGGTGCTTGACATAAAGCTTTCTTCAAGTCGTTAAAAGCTTGTGTATGTTCCTGAGTCCAAGGGAGGACAGTCGAAGTCACTGCCTCCTGTGTTGTCAACTGAATAAGTGGCTTGGCTAGAAATGCATATTGGGGAATCCATTGTCTGCAGTACGAAGTGAGGCCAATAAAGGCCTGTACTTCCTTTTGGGTCTTGGGTTGTGGCAGATGTGCTATTAACTGGATACGATCTGGTGTCAACTGTCTACCCCTCTTGGACAGCAAGTGCCCAAGGTATACCACTTGCTGGGCACAGAATTGGAGCTTCGAAGGGGACACCTTGTGCCCCTTTTCGGCAAGAAAAAACAAGACTGTCAGTGACGCGCTCTCGCAGTCACGTTCGGTCCGTGCTGTGATCAGTAGATCGTCAACATATTGGAGCAGAGCAGTGTCAGTAGGCATGTGAATACTGTCTAGTTGTCGTTTCAGGGCTTGGCTGTAAATACTAGGACTTTCTGTGAACCCTTGAGGTGCACATGCAAATTTAAAACTTCGGCCATTTAATGAGAATCCGAACAAATATTGGCTTTCCGGATGAATGGGGACACTAATGAAGGCGTTCTTAAGATCAATTACAGTAAAGAACGCAGCTTCGGAATCAATGGCAGTCAGTAGTGACGAAATATCTGGGACCACTGGGTACTGTGGTACTATGCATTTGTTGAGTTCACGAAGATCGATCACCAGTCTATAGACTGGAGGTGCATTTGGGTCAGTTTGTTTAAGAATCGGAATGATTGGAGAATTACATACATTGGAGTCAGTTTCTACGACTACTCCCTGGGCAATGAGTTCGTCAATTATTTTCAATAAGGCTGCTACAGCCTCGGGGGGTAATTTGTATTGTCGGATACGGGGTAGTACAACACCTTGCTTGAGTGTGACACGATAGGGAGTAATGTGCATACAACCTACATCAGTTGGACCTTGCGCCCATAAATGCTGTGGAACATTTTGCAATCTGACATCAAAATCTCTCAAAACATAGTGGCCCTTGAAATCACGAAGGAACAATCTCACTCCTTCCGGAGAACAACATATAACAGCTCCTAGAGCTTTCAGTGTTTTAATACCAAGCAGGTTTTCAGGACATGATTTTGTAAGCAATAAATCTGTAGTACGGGACAATGGACCAACTGCAAGGGGAACTGGCTGCGATACTTCGTTAACAATAGGTTTTCCTGAAAATCCAAGGGAAACATTCTGTGAGCCTGAGAGGGGTGCCCCTGGAACCTCGTCATGACTAATGGTAGTTCTGCTCGCCCCCGTGTCAATCAAAAAATTTCTGTCTTTCCCTAATACCTGACTATGTACATAGGGACCGTCTTGATCTACAGGAACCTCGATAAGGGGCAAGCCAACCTCCCTCTCTAGGCTGTTTCATGTGTACTGCTGATAATCGGGGTAATCTGACTGTGCATACTGGTACATTTGTGACGTGACATGTTGAGTTGCAGCAATAGGCTGGGGTTGGGGTACAGCTACTGTCTGTTGCTGTACATGCTGTGGTGGTTGCGGATTCTGTGGAATATTCTGTTGAACGTGTTCTGGTCTAGGCGGACGTGGTCTTTCTTTAGTTTTGCCTGTAGAAATATTGTGTCTGAGAACGGCACAATCACTTATAAAGTGACCTGGCTGCTTGCAATAATTGCAATTTCCTTTAACAGGACCTGTAGAATGACTAGTCTGTGTGTTCTGCGTGTTACCACCCTTCTGACCATTTGCTGGTACAGACTGGGCAACTAGTACTTTCATTTTCGTGTCTTTCATGCGTCTCTGTTCATGATCGTGTTCCTCTCTAATTCTGTTCTGGTGGTACTGTAACATCTGTAACATTTGGGAAGGCGTGTTAGCTTGCCATGTACTTTCGACTTTCAATACTCTGTTTTTAACCTGGGGTAAAGAATTCTCAGACTGTTTATCATGTTTACAGTCTGCTATATTTTGACTCCATTTTGTCAGTACATCCATCTCTTCCTGAACAACACCTGACTTATCTTGTTCCCTAATCAAACAATTAATCAAGAATCGTAATATGAAACCTTGTGTCTCAACTTTCTGATATGCCATGGCTTCACGAATACATTCTGGTCTTTCACCCGTCCTAATAAAATGATATATGTTGTCTAGATGTTCTGTCATTTCTGGTAATAACATCAGATAATCGGTAACACGTCGTAGACGCAACGAAGCTAACATCATGTCTTTAGCCTTGCCAGGTACTGGATCATATCTACAATCCGTAAGATACTGTTTAAGTTTTTCTTGAGGCATCGCTTTCGGAGTACGCTGTGTTGCTAATTCTCTCATTGTCACTCGATGTAACTGTGGCGGGGTGTGAAGGTGACCTCCTATGGCACCTCCTGAAGCAGAACCATGAGCATGACTTGACGTCATGTCGTGTGGGAGAGGTACAAGTACAGGGGACTGACTCTGGGTCGCGTCTGACGAAAAAGGATTGTGAAGACCAATAGTAGGGGGACCAATAGAAGGGGAAGTGACAGTAGGTGCGGGAAGTGAATCTTGGCGTGGAGGGGTCGTGGCTAGAGCAGCCGGAAAATGCTGCGGTACATTATTAGCGGGGTGTACAGGTACATCGGTATATGCTGGAGCTACATCATCTAAATAGGAAGAAAGGAAAATGTCTGCTGCGGTCTTTTTGTGACGGAGTTGGGTCGGGACCAATGGTGGTGGCAAGCTACGGGGTACTTCCGGGGTCGCCTTGGGCAGGCCCTTGGTTAAAACTGGATACATGCCTGTAATGAGTGCATTTCTTTGACGGTCTAATTGTTCTAATCTGACCTGTTCTCCTTCCTCTATTAGCTCTTTTTCTCTGGCTTTTTCGGATTCTTCTCTACTTCTCTCGGCTTTTCTAAATTCTTTTTCTGTACGTCTATGCGATTCTTTACGCCACACTTCTATGGCATCTTTCTGGGATTGTCTGGCTTTCTTTTTCCATAATGCTTCTTCTACTCTCATGATGCACTCGGCATCCCATGTCCCTGAGGCAGGCCATCTAGACTTCTCTTCCAGAGTCTTGGTGTACTCCACCCATAAGTCTAAATACAGCACAGCATCTAAGCCGTGTTTGTGGTACATAAAATATCCTGGAGTGTCCCTAGGTGGGACAGGAACTGCTTCTTCGAGTATCCCTTTCCTAGTACCTATCTGACGTAATTTCGAAAACAGCGGCATGGTCGGATTACTTTAAACGTGGACACAGTAAAACACAATAATGAATAGCAAAACAGTCACTCATACCACAACATTAAAACATATTGAAAACATGTTACCTGATACATAGAAAACACATAAGAGCAAGACTGAAAACTCGACAACTCGGACAATTCGGACAACTCGGACAGCTCGGACAACTCGAGTTGTAACACTAGATACTGAATCACTGAAATTACTACACTAGATGCACTGCTAAAACAGTACAGACCGGTCCCACAAAGAGACACGTCGGACCGTATCCACCTAAGTGAACACGTACGGACCAGGCCTGTGTACCCAGACCTGTCTTGACCGAGCACAAATTAATGAACCCGTCTAGATGCGTTCCCAACAACGGTACTCACCGGGAAGCAAGCAACTGAAGGCCTCAGAACGGAAACTGGACTGGACTGGACTGCGTCAGGCGACGATTCTCCTACGCATGCGCTTCGGAACAGGTGGGCCTCTGGACACCTCGGACCTTGCTCTCTCGACTAGGGCTCTGGTCGGGATCCTCCGCATTCCTCACCGCCTCGTCTGGACGCCGGACCGCAGTCTCCGTCTCCCTCGTGGACCCGAGGGAAGATAGCGGGAAAACCCGCAAACGTGCACGGTTTCCGTCGGGGTTGTAGAAGGGGTCAAAGGCCGCGTGACTTCACCGGCGTGTGGGGAAGGGGGGTCCCTGTTCCGGCGCCAAATTATGTGGTAAATAAGTTTTACCTAAGCAATTTTTCCATATAATTATCAATACAAGACAGCTCATTAAAATGAGAGGCAGAGTCCGTGGTATCTGAGTCATACGGGCTTTAATATTATGCTTCGAAGCAAAGGATATCGCGTTCCATCACCACGCAGGTTCAGGAAGGGACATTCAACGTTTTATTAACATTACACATTATATATAGTAAATCGTTACACTTGAATCCAATACAGTAGGCGTAACAAGAGAGAGATAAGAACACATGTGCGTAAGAGGAGGCGTGAAAAGAGGCGTACACATGGGCGTGCACTGTACATGTCAGAGAAACGTCACAAGATACGTCACATGTGGGTGGAAGCACAGTGAAAAGTTGCAGAATCAGCAGAAACCCTTCGCCTATATGCGCGCGCAACTAGTATGACGTGTAACTGGGGGCTTTGACTTTAGCACTAGTGGAGGAGACTGGTGTCTGGAGTGTCAGGGCAACCTGTACCTATAGCATATCTGATATCTGTTGTTTGGAGGATGTAGTGTCTGAAGTAAAGGTCTCTCGGGCAGGGGCCATTCAATACCGAATGCTAGTGCATGCATACGTGTCTTGGTGCAATGCGCGGAGCCATGGGCCTACCATGGTAACGGGTTCAGTAAATCACTTGCAAGGAGGACAGGAAGGCCGGGCCCTTTGCTCTGCAGCCGGGAATATGTTTACCCATTTCACTAGACTGGACTGTGTTTTCGAGGAGGCTGAGCAGATATCGGTAGGCAAAACATGAATTTGGCAGGCAGTCCAGGCCGAGCCGGGCACCGCTGCGCTGGCAGGAAGTAAGGCAGGGGTCAGGGATGCGTGCAGCTTTCGGAGACAGGAGAGATGAGGCAGAGAGGCCTCGTTAAGGGCCTAGCTCGACTGGGCCAGGAAACATGGAGAAAACGTGTGCGAATTTCAGAAGTGCACCACATAAAGACGGTGGCACCGTATGCTTAGGAACATAATTAACGGGATTTCTTGGTATGGTTGGATAGCTAACATGTTAAGGATGGACGCAAATGTGTTTGCGTCTCTCTAGCATGAACAGAACGGAGGTTACACGACATACAAGGAACATGGGTGCATGGATAGGGTGCGAGTTGGGGGACACTTTGGCTACCTGAAAATTTCTATTACCTCAGCAAGACCAGATATTTTAGGATGGCTTCATCAAGGTTGTTTGGGGTTTCAATTGAGACCTGGGTGTTACCCCAAAGATCTGAGTGTGAGTGAGCCTGAAGATCCTTCTGTGATCATGGGAGAAATTTTGTGTCAATATAAAGGAATTTTCACAGAACAACTTGGAAGCATGAGCAATTTTGTGCATCCTATCAAGTAAAAGGAAGGAAGTATACTATTAAAATAAGTTACGTAGTGTTCCATTAAATATTAGGAAGGAGTTAACTGAACCTTTGAAGAATTTGTGTCAAGAGGGTTTTATTGAGAAAATTGATTCCTCTTTGTGGCTATTTCCTATTGTGGTAGCCCAAAAGAAAAATATTAGTTGAGAATGTGTATCGATTTGAGTAGTTTAAACAAGGTAATATGGATTGATGGGCATCCGCTTCAAAAGATTGGTGAACTAATGATTTCCTTAAGTTGTGCCTCTGTATTTCCAAAACGTGACATGCGTATCATCAGCTTGTTCTTTGCACATAATCTAGGCATCTCATGGCTTTTGTTACTTCACATAGTGCTTTTCATTTCTGTAGCATACCATTCAGATTAGCTTCAGCGGTGGCTACTACCCTATCAAAGGGTGATGCTCTGAATGGAATCCCAGGTGTTTTAGTTTTCTAAGATGAAGGGTCGGTTTATTGAAAGGATGATGCTGAGCACAATAGTACATTGATTTAGATGTTGAGAGCTATGGCAGAAAGAGGTTTAAGATTCAGAAAAGAGAAATTTATTTTTGAAGTGAAATTGCAGTAGGATTGTAAAAGTAAGTGGTGAGTGTATGAAGGCGTTGGGTTCAAATTTCATGAATATGAGTATAAACAGGAAGAGGGCATTGTTGATAGATCTTCTTCTAGGACAGGATTTGTCCATTCTGTTTTTTAAGTCGACAAAGATCCTGCAGGGTTAAGTCAATGCCAGCCAAATTTCGAGACTATACTATGAATTAATTTATGTATACAGTTATGTAGTAATTTATGTCAATGGTGGTATAGTTTCAATATTATAATATGTATATATTTAGGTATAGAGTTGTGTATTAATTTCTGTATGCAATTTCTGTATTTAATGTTTTAGAATGTATAATTTTTTTATCACTTTTTTTGTTTTTGTTATATGTGAATTTACAAGGTTTTTTGGTTGGAAAGATGGGAGGTGCGGTGTATTTGAGTTTTACTCATGATGGCTTCATTGTGAAATGTTTACGACTAGATTGTGGGGAAAAGACAGTTGGTGATAGCTAGTGCGGCATAAGGTTGTGACACTCGCTGTCTCCTTTTAGTCCTCGTTACTTAACAAAAAATAAACTTTCTAGGAACTTACCTGACTGGAGCTTACTTTCATAAATACACACATATCTCCATTTTATTTGAATGGCTAACAATTGTCCTGAATTGTTTATTGAAGGATTAGATAACTGAACATGTAGAAAATCTATAATTCAATGTAAACTTACTGCTTGACAATGAATCACAGAATTGTGTTTCACCGCTAGTACCCAAGTTTCCCTACTTTAACCTAATATCTTCTATGGGAATATATCTCTATATCTAATATATAAATATTACCTACTAGCGGTCGCCAGTAAGTCATTATTGTTAGATCTGCTTTACCATAGAAAGAGCGTTTTTTGGTTTGCTAATGACTTTGGCCTTGTTTGCTGAATCTCCACAAAACATTACAAAGCAAAAGTTCATCCTCCTCAGCTCCCTCTCAGAAAGTTTTGGGGTGATCAGGAAGGGGCAGAGAAAAAAGGATGGTCTCAAAACATAAAATCTGCATGTATTTTCAATAAACTCTTTAAGACAGGTTTTAGCAAAGACAGCTGAATGGAATTACACCAAATTTGGCAGGAAGCTAGATCTTGGCTTGCAGATTGCACTATTGGGATTTGGTTTAATTCCATTTAGTAGTTGTTGAGATATTAAGGGTAAGATAATATTGTATATTTTGGCAGTGCTGTAAACCTCCCGCAAGAGCGTGAAATAAAAAATGGAGCCCTGTGGTTGGTTGAAAGTCCTGTTTTTCCTATGAGCCTTCATGATCTTGCAGGAGAAAGAGGCTCCCGCAAGTCCTACGAGAGCGAGCGCTCTGATTGGCTGGCTGTTGGAATGTTAGAAATGAAGTCACTGTTTACTGTGAAAAATTGGAAGTGTTGTGGAAATGAAATAAAAAAGCTATATAAGGAGGCAGAGAAAAGACATACTGTTCCCCTAGGTTTAGCAAGGAGGTGTCTAAGGGGTAACTACTATGAAGAAAATAAATGTATATTATTTTTAACACATTTTTCTGATCTCCCAGGACTCTCACAAGATCACAAATAGTAAAAAGGCATACATGAGATCTCAATACACTCCATTAGTAGGAATACATATTGTGGTAGTTGTTTTTAAAAGGAAGTGTGTAGGAGATAAATACTGTGATAAGTTGATAATTAATTCTTAATTATAATAAAGTTACGATCGTGAAAAGTAGGAAAGAGTAGGCGATCTTTGAATAAACTCTAGTATGCACTGTTACTGTAAGAAGGAGACTTGCTGGAGATGGTGTTTATTAGAGACTACTATTTACACCCATCCGCTTTCTAAGAGTTGTGAGTAGAGTATAGTCTCTTCCCACACCCTACTATGCACACCATTATCAGAGAGAGAGGTGTTAGTAGGGTGGACCGTCCCTGGACAGAGCATACTATGCACAAATGTAATCCAAAGAGAGGTCTCAATGGTGGACAGTCTCTACAGACAGCCTAGTAAGCACATCTGTCATCTGAGACAGAGGTCTGATAAAAGAGGCAAGTCCATGTACACACCGAAATACGTACACCCATAATTTGGGAGAGGACTTAGTGAAGAGGTCAGTCTCTCTCCATACACCCTACTGTGCAAACCTGTTATCTGAGAGAGAAGTTTGGAAGGAGAGGGCAGTCCATGTACACACCTTACTAAGCACTCCTGTTATTGAAGAAAGAGGTGTGGAAAAAGAGGGAAGTCCATACAGCACCCTATTGTCTACACTTCTCCTGTAAGAAAGAGGTCTGAGGGAAGAGGCCAGTCTCTCCGCATACCCTACTACAGACACCCATCAACCAACAGAAGGGTCTCAGTGGAGAGGCCAGTTACTCTCTATACTCTACCACAAACACTTGTCATCCAAAAGCGAGAGGTCTCTGTGGAGAGTTCACTCCCTCCACATACTCTAGTGAGCACAACCATCATGCAAGACCGAGGTTTGACTTCCTTATACTCTAATACACACACCTGTGATCTCAGAAAGAGGTCTAAGTGAAGATGCCAAGCTCTGCTCATACCCTACTATGTACACTTGTAATCAAAGGGAGAGATGTCAGTGGAGAACCAGTCTCTCCCCAAACTCTAGTACATGCACTTGCAATCGAGGAGAGAGGTCTTAGCTGAGGGGGCCAGTCTGTCCAGACATCCTATTACAGACACCCATTATCCAAGAGAGGTGTCTCAGTGGAGATGCCCGTCCCTCCGCACACACTACTAGGTGCACCTGTCATCTAGGACAGAGGTATGTGTGGAGAGGCCAGTCTCCCCAACACCCTACTACACACACCTGTCATTTAAGAGATGAGTCTTAGTAGAGATGATGCTCTGTCCCACATACTACTGTTTCCCTACAATGTTTTTGCGATACAGCAAGAATCTTGTAAGATTAGCGCTCAAGCTTTAGGGAGTCAAGCTTCCTGAATGGACAAGTGCGATCCCGAGAGAGGTTCGCGGAACCTGGAAGAAAATTACTGAGACTACCACAAGGCGTTTTACCATCCCGCAAGGGACTCGCTAGATTGCAATGCGGAGAAGTAGAAACAAGCGTTTGCAATGCAATATGTCTTGCCTTTGCGAAAGTTAGAGCTGTCGGCATTGTAATTTGCAATGCCTTTCATTTATGTGTTTTTAAAACCTGCACGCGGTGCCTAAGCATGCATTCTGTACTTATAGTCCATTCTTACACGAAGCAAGGCTAGTAGCAAAGAGGTGCAGTTACTCCCAGTCTTGCTTCTCGTAAGCAACAACTATAAGTACAAAAGTACAGGTTTACACACCACTTGCAGGTTTTCAAAACACATAAATAAAAGACATTGTCATTCATTTACAATGCCAATAGCTCCAACTCTCACAAAGGTGAGACCCATTGCATTGCATCTCTTGCTCCTCCCTTTTTTTATCCCCTTTCTTCACAATCATATACTTTATTATATACAAAATGTTTTTCAAACATAGTCCAAATGTGTACTACGTAAAGGTAAATGAGACCAAAGGTGTAAGTACAAAAATCTGAAAAGTTTGATATAAAGGTAGACTGAAATGTGCAGTTTTACTTTAAAGGAAAAACAGGTGGTGAAACCTGATTTTCACTTCCGAAGATATATGCAAACATAAAATTGCAACGTTGTTTATTCTTTGGGGTGGGCATACCTTACCTTTGAAACTAAATATTAATTAATACGTGATAAAGACCTGCTATTGATATGTGAACCAGTTATGAAAGGGAAACAGTCCTCTTTACTGGCTCCTAATGGCGGTTAGTTGATGAAGAAAACAATTGATAATTTTGACAAATAACGAACTCCTAATTCCCTGGAGTTACATTTAAAAAAGAAAATAACAATTCTGCCAGGTGAGAGGAAGTAGTTTTTTGAGGGCTCCGCGCAAGAATTATAGTACACTTTCATAAGGGATGCCTAGAGGGCTTGAATGTGACAAGTTTAAAGGTCATGAAATGTCATTGTGTAAGTTTAAAAGGCTAATTGTTAAACATGAAGTGCTAATCATCTCATTAAACCTACTTTATCTTAAGAATGGTGTGTTTTCCAGTCTCTCCGGAGGTGCTCACCTGTTTGAATTATTTGTAAAGCACATGTCGACAGACTGAAAACAAGTGTATTGAGCAAGGAATTTCACTTTAAAGGTGTGTGAAGAAAAATGAAAAGAATACAGAGGGATACAAACAATTAACACGGATTTGCCAGTGCAACAATAGGGGAGTCAGTAAATGTATACAGATGAAGGAAGTGTTGATACATAAAGAATATGGGCGTTAATGCTTATTATGTTCATTCTATTTAAAGAACAATGTTAAAATAGATAGGTGGTATGGTGTCGGTTTCTGCACAATGAAAATAAATTTGCTGTGAGCAATCTGCAGACACAAATATCAATTGTACTGTCATGCAGTATATAAGATACTGCAATAAAACATTTTGTAAAGTGAGCAGTGGAGTAGATCCATTCCTCCCTTCCACGCCCTTCTCAGACACAGCGTACATCATGTACTCAGGAACCGCTGGGGATTGAATGCCACGTGCAGAATAAATAAAACTCACCAGATTACATCTCCTGCTCTGCCTGCCTGGCTGCGAGATGTGTTTTACTGCAAACATTAAAAAAATATAGTTTTCATACAAATATTGAAAGCTTGGATTATGAAAAACACTTTCCTCGTAGTAAAACTCTTCTTGTATAGCTGATTTTACAATCTGTGAGAAAAGGCCCCTTACTCCAGGTTATAAACAATGTCTTCAGTCCTGAACTTTTCACCGACAAATCATTGTTTTAAGATGGATTAATGCCCCGGTTACTTACCGGTAATCTTCATTACTCCGAGTCCATGTCTTCCTTGCCACAGTAATTACCTATGAGCCTCCGGCTCCACACAGAACTCCAAGTACAAAAACAGCGCTCTAGTCTCCCTCTCCCTCCTCCAAGATGGCCCCCAGTGGCTCCAGCCAATCCCATAAAGGGACACAGAAGCACCAACACGACCTGAAGAACCAAGCCGCAGACAAGAAACCACCACCAGGGCCGGGAGGGAAGGGAAACTATACTGTGGCGAGGAAGACATGGACTCGGAGTAATGAAGATTACTGGTAAGTAACCGGGGCATTACCTCCTCGTCCTGTCTTCCTCGCCACAGTAATTACCCATGAGCCGATACCAAAGCAATCAGCTTCATGCAAGGAAAACACTCCACAGAAATCATGCAGAGAAACATATTTCAAGCACAAGAGGTACAAAAATCCCACAGAAACATACACCTCAAGGAATCCCAGCCGAAAGTACAGAAGAGGCAAAGGAAACAGAACCCCCACCCCCAATCCGAAGGCGACAATGGGACATGAAAGTATGCGGGGACGACCAAGTGGCAGCCCGGCAAACATCCACCGTAAAAGTAGCCCACGAGACAGAAACAGATCTGGAGGACCGACCCTGAACAGGAAGAGGGGGAAGGTCGGGAAACAGAACCATAAGCCAACAGCATGGCCCCCTTAACCCAACGACTGACAGTTGACACCGAAGGCAACAGGCCCTGACGAGACAAACCAAAATCGACAAATAAAGTGCCAACCACACAAAAGGAAGAAGTGCGAGATGAATAAACCAACAAAGCACGACGCACATCCAACAGGAGGAGAAGGCAATCCTCAGTCGAGGAAGGAACAGGACAAAGAATCGGAAGAACCACTCCAGCAGAACGGTGAAACAAGAAACCACCTCAGGAATAAACGTAGGATGAGGGCGTAATAACACACGATCAGATAAATGACCAATTAAAAAAGGCCCTCTGGATACCAAAGGCTCGGAAGCGACCAGCACGTCCAGGCCAACACCATGTCCATCAAAGGGGACCCAAACAATCAGACCCCAGAAAATGGGATCACCATCAGGAGACCCTACCGCGCCGCATCAGACATCCAGGAGCGGAGCCACAATAGACGTCTCGCAGCAATCAAAGACCCAGCCGCAGAGGCCGCCGCCCCCAATGAATCAAAAGAGACATCAGAAAGCAGACAAACCCGCTGCTCCATCCATGACAAAGCAGCAGATACATCCACCCCTCGGGCCAACAATCCAGCCAAAGATCGAAATACTGAGCAAGGATTGGAATGCGTAAGAGGAATAGGCAGCAGCCCTGAAAGAGAGAGAAGCAGCCGCAAAACTGCGCCTAACCGCACCATCCACCTTACAATCAACAGGATCCACAGGAGAGGAATCCCCAGAAACAACAGCCCCATGAGAGGATAAACCGTCATCAAGGACTCAACCCCAACCCAGGGTGGGAAGTCATCAACAAAGGCCATCAGAGGACAGCGTTCACACAAAAAAACGTGGAAAAGAGCCGACGTACACATCATACCATTCAATATCCAAGTCCCCAAAACAGAAGAAATGGATAGGCAAGAATCAGGCTCAGGACGCCGATACTGAGAAAAACAGACCGTCACCAGAGGTATAAAAGAAGGAAACACCAAGTAATAGCGAATGTGACCCAGCAACTCCTTCAGGACGGCATCTGGCAGAAAGCGACCCCGGCAACAAAGTCTTCCACAGTGCCCGAACCAGCATCAGCAGCGTCAACAATCCTCGCCATATCAGCAGGAGGAACAGGCACCTGACCCTGCAATGCCGCAGCCACAGCAGAATCTAACAACTGCCGCAATAAATGCATAGAAGGAATAGTCACCCATGAACGAGAAGCCTCAACAAGGAACAAGGAGCAGGGAAATCAGAAAAACCACGCTTCATAAAATCCATATATGAGTGAAACGAGTGGAAAACACTCAGGCAATGAGCAGTACGACATGCCCGGCATAAAAGGGACCTGAGGTTGCTAGGCAACCCAATAAACCACCCCTCGTCCGGCTCGAAATCACAGAAAATCACCATGAAAGTCGCGCGCATGCGCAAAGACAGTCACAGACCGTCGCGCGTGGCAGGATCAACGGAGAGCCGAAGGCGCCCACACCGCATGCATAGAATCGGCAGGACACGAAATATTGCGACCGGGAGCCTCCGGACCCCATAACAAATGCACCCTTACGCGGCAGCAGGTAAGAAAAGATACCAGGAGCCTCCGACCCCCACAGCAAGCATACCAGGGTAGAAAAGCAGAATCCCGTCAAAGGGAAATGAAATGCGACCGGGAGCCTCCGGCTCCCAGAGCAAGTGTACCCGGCCGCGCTGCGTCCGCACAGCAGGACGCGCGGCCGCAAACATAAAACAACCGGCATAGTAGGACACCAGGCGCCCCGTACTACGAGGCACCAAACGACCCCAGCCGAAAGGAAACGCCATGAAAGTCCGCTAAAGCAGGACAAGAGGCGATCGAGGCAGAAGAAGAGGGAAAACAACATTTAAACCTAGAAAAACATGAAAATAATAACAAAAACTAGAAGTAACTACTTCCCCCAAACTAGATACCCCAGGACATAAGGGGACTGCTCAAGCAGGACCCCAGCCCCACTCACCTGACCAGCAGGGAACACAGCACTTGGAGAAGTGCAGAAAAAAAGAACAGGTCGTGTTGGTGCTTCTGTGTCCCTTTATGGGATTGGCTGGAGCCACTGGGGGCCATCTTGGAGGAGGGAGAGGGAGACTAGAGCGCTGTTTTTGTACTTGGAGTTCTGTGTGGAGCCGGAGGCTCATGGGTAATTACTGTGGCGAGGAAGACAGGACGAGGAGGTAATGCAAATAGTTCACATAAAAAACCGCCAAAACCCAGAATGCATTCGTTTATCCCATGATCGTTCAGAACTGAAAACAGTGTCCGTAATGGCTTGGAGGGAGGGGAAAAGGAGGCATGAAGGAACCACTTGCAGATTGCTGTTTAGTTGAGAGAAATAAGCAAGCCAATTACTGAGAGTCAACATGGGGTGGCATATGCAAAGTATCAGTGCTCCTTGTTTGGGCCCATAGATGAAGCGCCAAATGGCACTCTATGAATGTAACGTAGCCATTATCCATTTTGCTCAGGTCTTACTTCAGACTATTGAAAAACATTTCTTTCAGATGCCACTCGAGTGCTACAACAGCGAAAAGTAGAAATTAGCAAATATATTTACCCCGGGGTCCATATACTGAGAGCAGGGAGTTACCTGTTATGAATTTGGGAGTGAAATTAATGCATTTTCCGTGGCCACCACGGTGTCACTAATGATGAAGTCTGGGGGGCCAGGCTGCTTTATCATGTGAATCTCACCTATAGAAAGAGTAGTTCACAGCTTCTTTTCACAGCTTGCTAAATTCCAAAGTAGTGCAGAGCACAAACCTATGCTATCAACTATCCCCTCGGAGCAAGCTTTGAGCATTAATCATTTGGAACTGCCTGAGAGAGCCCTATGACTGATTGGAAGGGAGGGGGAAGGGACAGCAGAGAGAGCGAGGGAAGAGACATGAGAGGGAAAGCAAAACCAGTGCAGTGCTTGTGAAAGGGCACCGCACTGCTATAAAGAGCCTGCCTGTCAGTAGCTAGATATAATGCAAAGAACCTGCCATTCTCTGTGAAAACCATAGCCAGTCCACGGCCGGGGCAGCTGTGAGGGACAGGCACATAGGGCAGTGCCCCCTGCTCTGAGGCGTTCGTCTGGCTCCCCTGCTCTGCGGCAGGTTAGGGTGGAGCCTGCTGACTGATTGGGAGGGGGCGGGGGAGGGGAAGGGAGAGCAGAGAAAGTGGGACAGAGGAGCCAGGAAATGAACAACAATACAAATGAAACCAGCTCCTGAAAGGGACGCAGAACTGATAATTGACAATTATTAACAAGCAATCCAGGGGGAGGCAGAGCAGGGGAGGCAGCAGTAACAAATACGTGGTGTTGGGGGTGGGAGAAAGAATGCTTTAAATATAAGTAGCTAGGCCACTCACGCTGAACACAGACAAACAGTAACAGAGCAGGAAACCAAGAAAAAAAGAGTCCCACAGAGAACAGATAAAGAACCGTAGTGGAATGAGACAGTACAAAGGCCCTGCTCTGTGGGAGGAACAGAAGAGAGAAAGGAGCGACAAAGACGCAGGACTAACTACTAGCAAGCAAGGATTTTTAAAGTACACTGACATAGACAAATGAGCAATGGCAAAAAAGGGGATGGACTTGATGCACACAGACTAGCTGGACCTAAAAAAGGACAAAACTCCACCAACAGTTACCATTCCTATTACATGGTTATATAAATCCTATGATGTGATTTTATGGAGAACTAGAGATAGTTCACATTGTTCTTGTTGATTTGAAAGAGAAGGACGTGTGCTGGAATTGTGCTCCACCGATGTGACTGAATTTGGAATTGAGAAAGACTGGTGTCTTCAGTTGCATATAAGCAACAGCTCTAAGTTCAGGTAATTATAAATATACTTTATGAACGTTGTTGAGAAGTGTCAATAGGTGCACTACTGTTGGTAAACTTATTATAGACACGGTTACAGAGTCAAAAGCTGTTTGTAGAGGTGTATGTTTCTTCATATAGGTTTTGAGAGGTAGACTTTACAGTGTAGAGAGATATCAGCAAATATTGGACGTTGTGTTAAAAGACTCGGGGGTTGATTACGATGTGACCAGTAAAGGCTCTGATCGACGGTCGGAGACTTACGGGCCGCATCATAATCGGCCCCTTTGTTTTACTTTCCTACCGCCGCATTATAATGCTGGCAGTTGGAATTGAAACTGGGCTGTCATTCCACTTGGCTAAGCCCGTCGGAGAGTTGGAACTGGCTCGTAATACCATGGGCAGTCGATTCCACCCTTGGGATTACGATGCATGGTTTCTGGCATGGTTTCCATGCTGGCCTGTCCGCCATGGAAACAATTTTTGGAAAGCGTGTTTGGAGCCCCCAGCAGGTCCCCTTGGGTGCACAGCCTCCGGTTGGGGGTCTGTTGATCTTCGCACTCAGTAGCAAGCACCTTGAGATGTCTGCAATGGGGTGCAGGGATGAACAGCAACTCCCATTTCCCTATGGAAGCATACATTACAGATGGTTTGCGGCCTTAATGCATGCTCCCATAGGGAAGTGTAGGAATGCGAACGAACAGTGTTTGGTTGCATCCTAATTAGGCAGTTGGGACCGCTGACCAGAGGTCTGTCCATCGATCCCAGGACCAAGATGGTGTCAGGCAGACTCAAGTCCGCCCGATATTGTAATTAGCCCCAAAATTTTCAATTTATATGTAGTCGTAAGTAAAAGAGGCAGAGTTTCTGAAATTACAAAGATTCTGCAATCTGTTAATAAAAGATCTAGTTTTTTTAATGAAACTTTATTTTACCATACCCAGGACACCCCCCACGCCGGACGGCTCACCTGCTGTAGCGCGTCTCGCCCCTGCCTTGGTGTCCCTTGCTGCTGCTCGCTCTTTCCCCACTACTGCCCTTCGTGTTTTCCTGCTGTTGCCCTTTTGTGATTCCTATTACTCTCTTCTAGTTCTCTTGTATTGTAGCCCTTTTGTGATATTTGTGACTCTCCTTCTGTACATTAGATCCCTGGACTGTGCCCGCTAGACCGGTACCTCTGGTGTGCCCCCACCCGCTTCCCGCCGCCGATCCCTCGCAGCCCCGCCCCCTTTCCCCGCTGCAACCCCATTGGCCACTCCAGTCCCGCCTCCCAGCTGCTCCTCCCTCCCACTTGGCCTCATATGGAGCCCGCGCGGCAGAGGCGAGTGTGAACTGACCCAGGACACCCCCCATGCCGCACGGCTCACCTGCTGTAGCGCGTCTCGCCCCTGCCTTGGTGTCCCTCGCTGCTGCTCGCTCTTTCCCCGCTGCTGCCCTTGGTGTTTTCCTGCTGGTGCCCTTTTGTGATTCCTATTACTCTCGTCTTGTTCTCTTGTATTGTAGCCCTTTTGTGATATTTGTGACTCTCCTTCTGTACATTAGATCCCTGGACTGTGCCCGCTAGATCGGTACCCCTGGTGTGCCCCCACCCGCTTCCCTCCGCCGATCCCTCGCAGTCCCGCCCCCTTATCCCGCTGCAACCCCATTGGCCGCCCGCTCCCGCCTCCCAGCTGCTCCTCCCTCCCACTTCGCCTCATATGGAGCCCGCGCGCACGCGCAGCGGTCACGCGCAGCGGGCGCGCCGATTGTGCACCGAAGGCGTGCCAAAGGCAAGCCCGTCTACGCCCGTCTGCGCCTGGACCGCGCCCAGCGCCAGGAACCCTGGATCCCGATGATGCCAACGTACCCGATGAACCTACGACGCTGCCACCCTCCGCGCACTCAACACCAGCCGGAACCCCGCCTGCTCCCTGACCACTCCGAAACGCACCCACGGACCCTTCACCTGCTAAGAGTGCAAATTCACCTGCATCCGCCCCGGACCAGCACCCACAAAGCCTACCACCAGCAAGAATCACCTCAAGTGCATCCTGCTCAACACCTGCTCCGTCCACAGGCGCGCAGTCGAACTCTGGAACCTCCTAGACACAACAACACCGGACGTCGCCTTCCTCACGGAAACCTGGATGAACGCCTCCTCAGCCCCCGACATCGCCATAGCCATCCCGGACGGCTACAAGATCACCCGGAAGGACCGCACCAACCAAACCGGAGGAGGCATCGCCATCGTCCACAGAAACACCATCCGCATCACGACCAACTCGGAAGACACCCTCACAGCCGCTGAACACCTGCACTTCCAGATACACACCGACCCCAGGACTACCCTCAGAGGCACCCTAATCTACAGACCCCCGGGACCACGCACTCAATTCAGCGAAGCCATCGCAGACTTCCTAAGCCCGCACGCTCTCGCCTCCCCAGACTACATCCTCCTAGGAGACCTCAACTTCCACCTGGAGAACAACAATGACAGCAACACCACCACCCTGCTTGACAACCTCGCCAACCTCGGACTCAAGCAACTAGTGAACACCCCCAGCCACTACGCCGGCCACACGCTTGACCCCGTCTTCTCCTCCAGCAAGCACATCTCCTTCAGCCACTCCACCGGACTCCACTGGACAGACCACAGCTGTGTCCACTTCTCCTTCAAGAAAACCATGACCCACCCCCACCCGCAACAGGCCCCCCGCAGAAGCTGAAGCAAGATCACCGCCGAACAGCTCACCACCTCCCTCAGCCAGAATCCTCCCACCATCACGACGGACCCCAACGATGCAGCCCGCAACCTCGCACAATGGGTCACCAACTGCGCCGACGAACTCGCACCACTGAAGAAACCACCCAGCAGACCCCACAGCAAGAAAGCCTCGTGGTTCACGGACGACCTCATAAACTCAAAGAAAACCTGCCGCTCCCTGGAGAAAACCTGGCGCCAGAACCAGACAACAGAGAACATGACAGCCCTCAAGAACGCCACCCGCAAGCACCACCAACTGATCCGTACCACCAACAGAATTACTTACAAACAGCGCCTGGATAACAACACCCACAACAGCAAGGAACTCTTCAACATCGTTAAATAGCTCTCCAACCCCAGCGCCTGCAACAACAACATCACACCCTCGCAAGACCTCTGCGACTCCCTCGCGTCGTTCTTTCACCGCAAGATCGCCGACATACACGACAGCTTCGGCGGTGCACAGACCAACCACCCAACCACTGAACCAGCGCACCCAACCACCACCCTCTGCACCTAGAACCCGGTCAGCACCGAAGACACCGCCCGCACTATGAGCACCATCCTCTCCGGCTCCCCCACCGACCCATGCCCACACCACATCTTAAACAAAGCTGACTCCATCATCGCACCCCAACTCCGTGACGTCATCAACAGCTCCTTTCGCATCAGCCACCTTCCCAGAGAGATGGAAGCATGCCAAACTCAGCGCCCTCCTGAAAAAACCCACCGCAGATCCCACGGACCTCAAGAACTTTCGACCCATCTCGCTCCTCCCGTTTCCTGACAAAGTCATCGAGAAGACAGTCAACAAACAACTCTCCGCCTTCCTTGAGACAAACGGATCCCTCGACCCGTCACAGTCCGGGTTCCGAGCTAACCACAGCACTGAGACCGCCCTCATCGCAGCTACCGACGACATCAGGCCTGTGCTCGACAACGGGGAAACCACCGCACTCATCCTCCTGGACCTCTCAGCAGCATTCAACACGGTATGCCACCGCACCCTGATACAACGCCTTAGCGACACCGGAATCCAAGGCATGGCCTTAGAATGGATCATCTCGTTCCTCGCCGGTAGAACCCATAGAGTCCGCCTCCCCCCGTTCCGGTCCCCAGCTACCGCAGTCATCTGTGGCGTCCCACAAGGATCCTCGCTCAGTCCACCCACTTCAACGTCTACATGAGCCCCCTCGTGGCCATCGCACGCAAACACAACCTCAACATCATCTCCTACGCCGATGACACACAGCTGATCCTCTACCTCACCAACGACCCCGCCACCGCCAGAGCTAGCCTCCAGGAAGGAATGAAGGACGTCGCGGAATAGATGAAGCTCAGCCGCCTGAAGCTGAACTCAGAAAAGACGGAAGTCCTCATTCTTGGACCATCCCCCTCTGCCTGGGACGACTCCTGCCCTGGGCACCGCCCCCAAACCCACAGACTACGCACGCAACCTGGGCTTTATCCTGGACTCCTCCCTCACAATGACCAAGCAAGTCAACGCCGTCCCATCGTCCTGTTTCAACACCCTGTGCATGCTCTGAAAAATCTTCTGTTGGATCCCCACCGCAACCAGGAAAACAGTCACCCAGGCCCTCGTCACCAGCCGCCTAGACTACGGAAACACCCTCTACGCCGGAACCACAGCCAAGCTCCAGAAAAGACTACAGCGCATTCAGAACGCCTCGGCAAGACTCATCTTGGAGATCCCCCGCCACAGCCACATCTCTGCCCATCTGAAAAACCTGCACTGGCTCCCCGTCAGCAAGAGAATCACATTCCGACTCCTCACCCACGCACACAAGGCTCTCCACTACGCGGGCCCCATGTACCTCAACAACCGCCTCGCATTCTACACGCCAACCCGCCAGCTCCGCTCCGCCAGCCTCGCCCTTGACACCGTCCCATGTATTCGCAAAGCCACCGCCGGAGGAAGATCCTTCTCCTACCTGGCAGCCAAGACATGGAACTCCCTCCCCACCCACCTCCGGCTGCCACAGGACCATCTCGCCTTCAGGAAGGAACTCAAGTGCAGTAGCGACCCCCCCAGCGCCTTAAGACCGGGTGAGTAGCGCGCTCTACAAATTCCTTGATTGATTGATTGATTGATTGATACCACTCTAAGATATTTGAGTGGAGATATTGCTTTTTCTAGAGTAAAACACTGCGCTCACTGGTAGGAAAGATGTGTAAAGAGGAATGTGTTACTTTAAAAAATTTTTTGGAACCATGTTTGAAGGCGTGTTATATTGTAATAGTGGATAAACAAAAATGCAGTTTTTGAGGGTGTGGGATGTTTTAAGAGAAACAAATTGTGATTTTAGTGGTACAGTACACACAAATATGTTATTTTGGATGAAAAATGTAGACATCTTCAGAGAATATAGAGATGTATCATTGTTATCAATTATTGATCAATATGTTACTTTACATTTTTGCGATATTTCTTCTTTTTTTAGGAGGAAAATGGAAAACAGAAGCACAGAAAAACACAAGTACCATGCCACACTATATATGGAGGTGGAAAACAAAAACTGATTAAATTAGAAGGAAGAACAGAACCTGTATTGAAAGTCAGAATTTAGTTTTTTATTGCACAACTAATGTTGTTCTTACTGTCTACAGTGACATTAGTACACTTGGAGAAGCTTGTTCTCTGTAGCTCTACTTGTTTTTATTGACAAAATGATTTGCTTACTTCAACAGCAAAAAAGTGTTTGATTTATATTAGGGGTGGGCGGAATTTGCGTAATCGCGTTTCGCAAATCTCTGCGAAACGGTAAAAAATGTCCTCGAACATGCAGAAATTCCGCGAACATGCAGAATTGCTTGTTTGCGCTGCTTTTTTCCTGTTTGCATAGCTGTTTGCTTGCTTGGGGGAAAATATCTCGCGAACACGCATTTTGAGAACGCGAACAAGCAAAAAATTTCACGAAGTCGCGGAACACAGAATTATGGGCAATTTTGCGATCTCCGCAGAACGCAAAATTACCCAAATTCTGCAAATTCCGCGAGTGGAACAGAATTTACTGCCCAGGCCTTGTTTATCTACTTGAGGAGCGAGTACCTGAGGAATGGTTGCTGATGTCCGATGAAACCATGTGTAGGCAGTTGAAAAACTGTATAATTTGGCTGTGTGAGGAAGTTTGTCCTAGCTATCCTTTCAAAATAACTGCATTAGAATACTTCTACATTCCTTTAATGGATGAAACACACTGGATGTTTCTAATTTCCCAGCTGAACTAATTTTTACAAACATTATTTTATTTGAAGTGACTATTTTGCCACCTAGCTTGCCAGAAAGACTATTAAAGTTGATATTGTTTTGCAGGCTAGGGTGGCAGAAAAGAAAGGAAAAGAAGATCAATGTACATCAAAATCTAGAAGGCAAATGACGCAAAGAGGGAGGAGATGTTGGTGCCTGGTGATAAGAATGATGACATTTTTTTATAAATTAGTAATGTTTGCTGTTTTGTTTGTTTTACTGTTTTTGTGTAGTTTCTTAATGTAGTTGTTGTTGGCAATGTTGTTAAATTGTTTTATTTTTAAATAGAATGTTTAAAGTTACTACAGGTTTATTTCCTTAATTGCTTTTAAATATTTAAATATTATTACAGTCTTACAATGTTAACTTAAAGAGGTAGTTCCATCTTCAAGAAATGTAACTATTCTGCTGCAAATATATGTATGTTTTTATACAAGAGACAGGTTTTGGCACAGAGGCGAATGTACTCTCATAGTTTACTATACACTGCCGTCAGCTGCTACGGAGTTTTTTTTGCATATCTTAGTATATAAGCTTGCCACTCTGGAGAGAAGTTCAGCGCAGAGATCTGTCTCAGTGTACACCTTACTATACATTCCTGTCCCCATCAGGAGATGTCTGGGAGAGAGGTGAGTGTGTCCTTACATTCAAATATGTACAACTGTTTGTCCAAGACACAGTTGTCAACAGAGAGGATACTCAATGTTATACTCTACTGACAGTCATTGTCATGAACAGAGGTATGAGCAGAGGGAGCAGTCTCTATCCACAGCCTATTTTGCACTTGTTTTACTCTGGGGAGATGTCTGAGCTGGCTCTGCAGTTTCTCTATAACCTGGTATGTATGTTTGTCATTCAAAAGAAACTTCTCACTATAGAGCTCATTTCTTCCCCCACACCCTTGTTGTAGATCTGTCATTCAGAAGAAATATCTCAGCAGAGAGGCCAGTCCCTCCTAACACCCTGCCATGCATATCCATCCTCCAAGAGAGAGATCTAAGGACAGGGGCCAGTCATTACCCACACCCTACTACACATTCCCCACCATCCCCGAGATAGGTCTCAGTGGAGAGGCCAGTACCTTCTCATACCCTACTACGCACACCTGTAATCTGAAAGAGGTCTCAGTGTAAAGGTTAGTTTCTTCCTATATCCTAGAATACACACCCTTCATCCAAGAGAGAGTTCTTACTGTTGAGGCCAGTCCTTCCCCACACCTTATTGTACTTCATTGTCGTCCTGTGGAGAGGTCTCAGTAGAATGTCCAGTCCCTATTATATCATTTAAGAGTCTTATATGGCGCTAGCCAGACCCGAAGGTATAAGAGCGCTTTACAACATTTATCATGATGCAATTGGACACATAATATTTCAATAAGGAGCATTGTCTCGTGATGACTCCTGTTAAGGTTTGAAGGGGATTGTAAGAGTCAATCAAAAGGCTGGCAATGAAAAGACCTTCTTGTTGAAGTGTCTATCTTCTTCACTGGGCGAGATTCCTGTGGCAGAGGAGCTATGTCTCATCGGGTGGAAGCTTTCAATTCGGAAGAGTTCGGTTGAGGAAGAGGTCTTTGAGTTGTTTTTTGAAGTTTATGAAGGAGGGGTTAGCCCTGATATGAACTGGGATGGAGTTCCAGATTTTAGGTGCATTTCCAGAGAAGGAGCAATTTAGAGGTTTTTTTGGGGGGCTTTGGGAGGAATGGGGATAGTGTGTTAGTGCTCCTGAGATTCCTCGTCTGGCTTGCTTTTTTGAGTTTGGAGGATAGGTAGGCAGGTTTACTGGTATGAAGAGCTTTGTGTGTGAGACATGCAGTTCTGAAGTTGGAAAAGGCTTCAATTAGGAGCCATTTTAGTTTTCTTAGGGCCATATGTAGATAATACAGAAATATGGAGTCCTTAATAGCAAATTTTACCGATTCGGTATTAGGGACTCTGTATTTTCGATCTACGTAATGAATCGGTAATAATTACCGTTTCATTATTAATCGCTAAAAATAGCGCTTCGGAATGGATCAGTAAAAAATTAATACCGAATCCCCACTACCGAATTGTTAATACCGAATCCCCAATACCGACTTCGGTAAATACCGAATCGGTAATTTAAAAAATCTGTGATTGTGGAATCAGCCAATCCTGTGCATCCCAATTACCTCCCAAACAGGAAGTGGCCACACCCAAGCAGCTGCACTGTATCTGGAGCTGACTGTGAGGCAGGTAGAAGAAGAGAAGCCAGGAGCAACACCGCTTTATATTGCAACAAAAAACAAGCAAAATGGCAAACCAGGAGAGGGAGAAGGAGGGAGGTGAAAGGAAAAGGAAACAGAAATTCAGCGAGAGGGAGCTGGAGGTCCTCATTGAAGATGTTATCAAGGATCATGATAAGTTGTTTGGGAAGCAGTCCCTGCATGTGCCAGAGTCTCAAAAAATACATATCTGGCTTACAATACAGGAGAAAATCAATGCCATCGGAGTCACCCAGCGCTCCATTGAGAACTTGAAGAAAAGATGGCACAATTTGAGGAATACTGCTAAGGTGAGGATGGCAGAGAGGCAGAAGCAAGCCTACAAAACTGATGGAGGGAGGAACACAGCACCTGCACCAACTGCTCTGGATCTCCTGGTTGAGTCCACCCTCCAGCCGGAGAGTGTGAGTAGGGTTGGCGATGCAGACAACTCAGCCAGAGCTGCCAACAAACAAGGTAAGATGCATTCACAGCATGCTGTGCACTCCCCTCCCTACCCCCAATCCCCAGAGAGGCATAGGGACTCCCACTCCAGTCCATGTTTTACTCATAACCTGCAATGCATAATGGGAGATGTAGTCAGAAGTAACACATGTCAGAACAGTCAGTCCACCAAACTCAAAGGCATGTGACACCAATTACCAATTAGCAAGCACAGGACGGCCAGTGTGATTGGCAGGCATTAAATGTATTACAATGCAAATGCTGTAAGATAATTGAGCATATGCACATTCTGTCTTCACAGGCGAGCCATCTCGCAGGGCAGCAGAGGGGAGCAGAGGAAAGGCACCCAGGCTAGAGATGAGGCAAGAGGAGGAGGACCAGTCGCCTGCAGGGCACACCACCCCATCACCACCACCGCCACCATCATCACCACCACCACCGACAGGCAGGAGGCATGCAGTGGCCACCCTCCAGCAGATGGAGGTGTCTAAGGAGGACAGCACAGGGGGACAAGTCAACAGTGGCTATGGATGCCAACAGGGCAGGATCACAGTCCCCCACAGAGCGCGCCCACAATACTTTCAGACGCCGCTGGGCAAGGGAAGCCAGTCCTCACTTCCAGGGTGAAGATGACCATGTGTTTGCTGGGCTTGAAGGTAACATGCTGAAGGTCCAGCACCTGAAAGGGAGAGCAATAAGGTTAGTGCACTGGGAGATGGTACACATGAATGCCCACATGCACCGCATAGAGAAGGGCATCAATGCAATGAACACCACCATGGCTGAGGGCATGAGTGACATGGCCGCGGCTGTGAGGCAGCTGTGCAGCAAGTTAGGCGAGGACCATCTGTCAAGGCGCAGGGAGAGGCAGAAACTTGATAATAACACCAAGGCGGTGAACCGCCTGTCCACTGCGACCTCTCTCATGTGCAGACGCTCAGTGGCCATGCAGGAGGAGATGGCACACTGCAGTTGTGATGTGGCTAGGGGGCTGGTCACAGTGACCACTACACTTGAAGTGCTCCAAACAGACAGTGGCCACTACAGCTGATGGGGGAAAGTGAAGAGGCTACTAGCCATAGTAGCATCACGCCCCCTCCCACTGAGTCCAGGAGGCACAGTGAACGCCGCAGCGCTGGCTCTGGACAGACTGGCAGTGCGGACAGTGGGGCAAAGGAGCGTGGCAGTGCAGCGCGCGGGCGCAAGAAGTAGAGCCAGCCATGATATGGTTGTACTACAATGGGTGACGTAACCCATGTCTGTATGGACACTGCTTTTGATCTTGGTGGTGTGCTATGATAATTAAACACCATCACCCAAATACAGTAACTGGCTATGTTTCCTTACTTACTCAGGAATAGTTGCGTGTTATCTCAACCCATCTGTGTCTCCCATCTGGTGCTGCTGCCACACCTGCTACACTGTGCTCTGGCTGTGGACAGTCCTCCCCCTCGTCCTCAGAGTCAGTTAGTTCCACTGCTGTTCCTTTCTTTTGTGGCAAGGTTATTCAGCATTGCACATGTTGCTATTATTTTGCAGCAGATGATGGGGCGGTACTGACGTGCACCTTCACTTTTGTGGAGGCAACAGAACCTGCTTTTTAGTAGTCTAAAGGTAAGCTCCACAACGTTGCGCATGATTTTATGTGCCACATTGTATCTCCTCTCACTTGGGGTGGATGGGTTGAGGTATAGAGTTAGGATAAATGACCGCACGGCATATGCGCTGTCACCTGAATGGGAAAGAAAGTGCCATTAATTTGAGTCACCAATACATTAATCCAAGGTATACATCAGGGTGTGTCACATTGATTTACCTAGCAGGTATCCTTCTCCAAATTCACCAGCAGCCAGACGTGTGTAGATCCCACTGTTCCGGAATATGTAGGAGCCATGGGTACTCCCTGGAAATTTGGCCACAATGTCAGTAATGATGTAGTCTGCATCACATATCCCCTGCACGTTGATGGAATGCGTGGATTTGCGGTTGCAGTATATGTATTCTGTAGCTGCAGGTGGGCAGATTGATATGTGGGTCCCATCGATGCACCCTATTACATGTGGGAACTGTGCCTTTTGGTAGAAATCCAGCTTTGTCTTCTGCCGTTCCGCCTGTGTGCTGGAGAAGCACATGTAGTGATGCATTCTCTGCATCATGGCATCCAAAAAGGAGTTGAAGAAACGGGACAAGCAACTCTGTGACACACCACCTGCCACAGCTGTCACACCCTGGTAACTTCCTGATGCGAGTAGGTGCAGGCTAAAGAGCACCAGCACATGTGTTGATATGGCATGAGCCCTTGGTGTCTGATGCTCCAGGTATGGTTGCAGGTCCTGTATCAGGTCTTGGATGGTTTGTGGGTATAGCCTGTACCTCTCATGTATTTCTGCCTCAGTCCATTGGAACAGTGTGGCACACAGTCTGTAGACACCCTCTTCCCGTCTCCGAACCCTCAGTCCTGCTGCTCGCAAATGTAGCCACCTTGCTATGACGTAGAGGGCCGCCATTGTGTTCACACTGTTGCATTTTGGGGTTGTTTTTATGCAGTGCACCTGATTACCACCTGCTCTGGGTCAGTGGTAATCACCGATTCTTAAATACCGATTTTTGACAAATTCGGTATTTCCAATTTTATGTACATCACATTAGCGATTTGTTACCAATTTCGCATTTACCAAATTGGTATTTTGGTGTTGCGGTGTCTGCCGATCGGTAAATAAGGAATCGATAATTTGTTTCCCTTATTTTTACCAATTTGTTATTATCGATGGCATTCGGTAATACCTACATCGCACATGGCTAAATACCGATCGGTAACGCTGAAACTTACAGAATTTTGGCTTTACCGACCGGTATTAAGCCACCTACATCTGGCCCCTAGAGAGGGGGAGATATGGTTGTATTTCTTCACTCCGGTCAACATCCTAGCAGCTGCATTTATAGATGTTCCAGAGGTGAGCTAAGTGGGTTGTTGCCATGCCTGTGAGGGTTGCATTCCCGTAATCCAATCTGGACAGAACCAAAGACTGTGTCGCCTGTTTAAGGTCATTGGGAGATATAAAGGATTTTAATTTTGTTGAGTAGTTTTAGGTTGTAGAATGCGCTCTTCGCAGTGCTCCTAATTTGTTTACTTATGTTTAGTCGGAGTCCAGAGTGATTCCAAGGGATTTTACAGAGTCGGCCAGGGTAAGATAGCAGTTAAGAGCATCAATGGATTTTAGCCATTCTGTGACTTGGGGGGGGCCCTTTGTTTGATATGAGAAGGATTTCCGTCTTACCCTGATTAAGTTTTAGGTGGTTGTGAGATAGCCAGTGCTGGGCTTCCCTTAGAGTGCCATTTAGTCTTTGTATGTCTCCAATTGAGGATGTTTCTAGGTAGATCTAGGTATCGTCCGCATAGAACTGGAAAGGGATGTTGTTTGTTTTTAGTATGGCGGGGAGAGGCTCCATGTAGATGTTGAACAGTGATGGGGAGAGAACTGATCCTTGTGGGACACCCCTAGTTATGGGGAGTAGGTTGGACGTGAAGTTGTTCATTTTTATTCGTTGGGAGCGGTTCTGTTGGAAGGAGGTAAACCATTGTACGTCCACCACGTCTGCTCCAATCCTTTCTCGAAGTGCATTTATGAGTTGTTTGTAAGCATGGGCGAATTTTGCGAATCTGGCGTTCGCGAATTTTGTGAATTTGCGAACTCGCAATCCGCAAAATCCGCGAATTCTCGCGAATTTGCGGATTTATTTTTTTTGTGTTTGCAAGGATTTCTGCCAGTTCGCGAGGGTTTTTGGACCAGTTCGCAATTGCGAACTTACATGTCGGCTCGCAACGGTCGCGATTATGTTGTTTCTACGTCTGGTTCATCATCACAGGTTCCCAGCACCCTCTGTTTCACCCCTGCCACCCTCTGTTTCACCCATGCCACCCTCTGGTACATCAATGCCACCCTCTGGTTCATCATCACTGTAGATTATGGGGGGGAAAAGCAAGCACACCTGCCCTGCTTCAACTGACATGAATTAATTTGTGGTTGATTTATTAATGTGTCACTGTTTTAAAATTCCAGTCTGGCACCTGCTTCCTTATCTGTAATTTGCTTTCAATTGCAGTGCAATTTTTTTTTCCAGTACCTTTGTGGCCTACTTGTAGCTATTCTATGAGCCTGCTGTGAGGGTCAGAGCAGGGTCATACAATTGTTGCAACTAGCAACTGAACTCTGGAGGGGCCCCAGTCAGGAAGCACTACAGGGAATGGTTACTAATGATAAGTTTGAACTTTTGCACCTGCTGAATGCTTTCACTTTTGCAAAACTCGTTTTTCTGCAGAACAGCATTACAGCAACTGTAATGCCCCAAACAAGCTTACTTGTGAAAGTTGATTTCTAATCCAAAAGTGATCCAAAGAAAGTCAAAAGGCCTCAAATCTAAAAAAGTGCAGGCAAATGTCAACCTGAGGAGTTATTCTGATAAAAATCATCATTTTCAGAAGGTCTATGCTGCTTGCTAGTGGATTTCTTGTGCAGAATTGCAATTTTTGTAATTTCGCGAGTGCGAGATTGTTGCTGCCCGCCGCACCTACATGTTCGCAATTGCGAACTTACACCGCACGCCGCAAAATTGTATCACCAAGAAAAAAAATCCGCTGCGTGCGGATTTTCGGTAAATTCGCGAGCGTTCGCGGATTGCGAATTTACCGAAAATCCGCAAAATTCGCGAGCGGAACGGATTTTCCGCCCATGCTTAGTTGTTTGTGGTCAACTGTATCGACGGCTGCTTCGAGTGATTTGCATACATCATCTATGACATTCAGGAACGCTGTCTCGGTGCTGCATCCTTTTTGGAAGCCTGATTCGTGGGTAGTCAGAAAGTGGTTGTTGTCGATGTGTTGGTTAAGTTGGAAGAGAACACATCTTTCCAGGATTTTGGCTAAGAAAGGGAGAATGGAGACAGGTCTGAAGTTGGGGTTGTTTGGGTCTGTGCCCATTTTTGTTAGTTATGACGTGACTTGGCTGATTTTTAGACAGTCTGGCATGACTCCAGTTCTCAGGGAACTATTTATAATCTTGGCCCAGAGAGGGGCCAGGGCAGAGTTGAGCTTTTTAGCCAGTTGAGCAGGAATAGGATCAGCTATGTGAGAGGAGGGTTTGGACTTTTTAATCATCCCAGTGATATCTGCTTCAGAGATGGCGTTGAATGTCTTCCAGCGGCTGAGGGGGTGCATGGGCGGGTTATTTCCTTCTTTGCTGGGAGGCAAGCTTTCCTCGGGTGACAGGAGATGGTTATCAAGGGAGAGCTTAATCTTGGTGATTTTCTCAGTAAAGAAATTGGCAAAGTTGTCATATAGATCTTTGGAGGCCTGCACAGTTATTGTGGGAGGCTTGGAAGTTTGTTGCTTAATGATATTGAAGAGTTCTTTGGGACGGTTTTTGGCATTGTCTAATGTGCTACGGAAGAAGGTCGTTGTTTCATTCTTTATGTGTTCTTTATAATTCCTGTGTTCTGTTTTGAGCTGGACGAGGGGGGTTACGGACGGGTTATTCCGCCAAAGTCTTTCGGCAACTCTGAGTTGTCTTCTTTCAGAATTTAGGTCAGTATTGAACTAGGATCTTGATGGGTTATTCCTGACTCTTTTTTGTTTCAGGGGGACTTCTTGATCTAGTATGGCTGTCATTGTTGCGTTGCAGTGTGTAGTGAGTTCTGTTGAAGAGAGTTCACTCAAATTGAGGGGAAGTAGAGTCTTTTCTTCCAGGACGGCAAAGGGAATCTGTCTTAAATTTTTCATCCAATGAAGGGATTCCTGTGAAGGGGGTCGACGATGTGTCATTTGGTTGATGTGAAACAGAATGATGTGGTGGTCTGAACAGTCGCCAGGAAGGATGTGGTCGATAGTAACTGTATCTTCATGGGCTATAATGACGTCAAGTATCAAGCCTCTGTTATGGGTTTGCTCTGTGCAGTGTTGGATTAGATTATTACTGAGTAGAAGTTTGTTTAAGGATTGAATCAGATTGTTGCTTTCGTCGTTCAGTGAAGGTTGAGGTCGCATAGTATTATGTTGTGGGAGTCCAAGAGTGAGCAATGTATTATCAGGTCGGAAAGGTGTTTTCCAAAAGTGAGTGTGTTGCCTGGCCGATGGTAGAGGAGATGCCAGTATAGCATTCCGTTGTCCTTCGTCTTAATGGTGGAGGTCAGGCATTCAAATGTGTTGTAAGTGAAGGAGTCAGTTTCAGTTATGTAAATGCTGCTCTTGTGGATGATTGCAATATTCTCGCCATAATGGTTCTTTCTGTCTTTATTGATGATTGAGAACCCGGTGGGCACAAGCATGTCAATGATTGGGTTGGAGGACTCATTCAACCAGGTTTCTGTGATGAACGTGATATCAATGTCATTGTTTAGGATGGTTTCTGCCAGTTCTGTTGCGTGTTTGGTTGCAGATCTGCAGTTTATAAGCATGCAGTTGGCCGTTCCCTTGTTGTTGAGTTTCTTCGGAGGTGTGGCCATGGGGATATTAATGTGGTTAACTGGTGGCCTCATCTTTCTTGGTGTGATATGGTCTCTCCCAAATCCAGTGATTACCTGGATCGTGGAGCTGGGGTTGAAAGTTGTTGATGATTTGGCAAGCTCAGTCGCCTCTATCAGGGACATTGTGTCTCTAGTTCTTTTGGGCCTCTGAGGTTGATTTCTGAGAGGAGTGGAGTTCCAGTTGAGTAACTGTGCCTTGGAAAGACTAGGGTGTTGATTGTTAGCGACTGTGGGTGGAGGGTGTAAGTGTTGGGTAGGCCCCAGAGGTGTAGTAAGGTACAATAGGATTTTGTTTATACCCTGTATTACATTTTCTAGTTGGCTTTCCAGCAGAGAGAGTCTATGAGTCATATTCAGTGAGGAGGGGGTGAGTGTTTTTAGGTTCAAGATGTCCTGTTAGGGACAGTTTCGAGATGGAGACTGCCTGTCAGTGAGAGTGTGGTTCACTCTGTCAGTGGCACCTGTATTGTTCCTGCAGTTAGCCATGGACATGTGTGAGAAATCTTTATGTGTTTTAGACAGAATTTTGAGTGTTGATGGAGGGTGAGAGTTGGGAGTCTTTGTTTGTGGGTCACCTTCACAAGTTGTCTGTAGGGAGGAGGGTCATGGTAAAGGAAGTCGGATGTCGCCACGTTGTTGGGGAGTCTTAGTAGAAACGTTCCTCGGAAAAGCTCTGGATGAGAAGGTTTTAGGGTGCGAGTGAGGGGTAGAGATGGAGGTGGAGGAAGAGAGGGAGGTGGAGGAGGAGCTAAAATAGAGTTTGGGGAGTGAGTTGTGTGATTGTATTGTGATGTCGCAGGAGGGAGCGGTTGTTTGGAGGATAGGGAGTTGTGAGAGTGGGTAAGGTGTGAGTGTGTGATGGCATTCCATAGCAAGGGGAATAGGGAGTCAAATAAGTCTAAGTTGGCGTTGTTGTCTTGAATCAAGACTATTCCATTTCTGTATGTGGTGGCAGAAGTGTTGCCACTGCGCGTAGGACAGTTCGAGTTAGAGATCATCAGTTTGTAGCTGAGGGGGGTGCTAGTTGTTTTGGATATTAGAATATGGGTACTAAGTATGTGATACAATTCTTAGGTTGCTGGGTGTGGAAAACGAGATCCATTTTCTGTTGGCCTTTAGAGGAGTGGTGATATATATCAGTGATACTCGTTTCAGGGTGTTTTCTAATCAGCCTATGTTTGAAGTTTATTTTCGCTTTTAGTGAGAGATTGTGGGGGAAGATAATGGAGAAGGAGTTGTGGCCATGGGGTTTCATTCACATCGGCATTGAGGGGCGGAGGGAGGTTGTTGTGGCAGTTAGCATCTTGTCTCAGTGGGTGCCCTGCTATCTTGTGTGCGTAGATGGGCGGATAGCCTCAGGGGGTCTCCCCTGGCTATTAGTTTAGGAGGGGCAGATTTGGGGAGTTCAGACGGAGGTCTAGGGCTAGCTCAGACCTTAGTGGTTGGGAGTCCTGGGTGTGGTCTAAATCTAGCCCAGAGCCTAGTGGGTTGGCGTGAGGTAGTATGCCCAGTGTTTATTGTTAAATACTTTTTATATTTTATTTTTATTTATACATGGTTTCTTAAATATTCTGCAAGAGTAGCTGGGGAGAGACAGGTTAGGTGAGCCTTGCGTGGTGTTGTGGAAGAATTAGTTTCTTAGTGTTTTACTGTGCTATGAGGGAGGAGAGTCCTCTTCCTGTTTCTAGATTTCCAACCTAGCTAGAGGGGAGAGGGATTAGTCCTTTCTTTGCTTTCTGATTCCAGCTTCAGCTGATCGGGCTGGCTTGAGGGAGAGGGTTTAGTCCTTTGTGGATTTCCTTGACTCCTCAGTGTAGGAGGAGATGGGGTTTACTTCCCCTTGGCTTCCCTGGAAATGGGATTAGGCACTAGATGAAAGTGCGCATGTGGTCCTCCCTTACATCCAAAGATCATGAGGGGTAGAAAAAGTGCTTCAAAACTTCCTTAAAATTCAAGTAGGACCGAGTTTGATTAAATTGTAATTGTAGCAGTGAGTTTCAGCGCACCGCACATCCACTATGTAGAGTTGTTATCCTGTGGTGAGGTGTTTTTGAAGAGTCAAGTCTCTCATCACACTCTACTAGAAACTGCTGCCATGTTGTGGAATGCTGGGGCTTGAGTGGCTACTTTTTCCTGAAGTCCTAGGAGAAGGAAGTAAAAGTTGTAAGTACTGTAATTAAAGAGTGTGTAATTTCACAATCTTGCAAGAGTCTTTCTAGATCATATTAAAAAAAATGAGGGTAGCAAAAATCTGGTGCATATAAATTATATATCTATTACAACAGGATATGCAGAGTGAAAATGCAAATTGCATTATAAAAGTACACAATCGTGAGGCTCGCAAGAATCAACTTCGCTACATATGAGATCATCATGGCTCTCACGAATGTCTTGCAAGAGGCATTAAGAAGGGAAAAAAAAGGATAACAGTACAAACGACATACATAATGAAAGTATGGGGTAACTCTGAAAAGAGACTTTATAATTTACATTTTTAACAACTGTATTTTTTAACATTTTAAATGTTTTTGTATTTTTTTAAAAGGGTACAACAAAATCAGAACACATCGGGCATATCTATCATCCGTTTTTTTTGCCGCAAACGCTGTGATTCGCAGAAGAGCAGTGTTTGCGACTAAAAAAGCGAAAAATGCGATGTATGATTAAAATTGCATCGCAAAATTAAGGAATCGCAAAATTTCCGATTCCTTAATTTTGCGTCAACATTTTAAGGAATCGCAAATTGCGATTCCTTAAATGCTATGTATGGAGCACCCAAGTTGTGCGATTTCTCATTAAGAAATTGCAAATTACCACAAACTTGAAGTTGGTGGTAATTTGCGATTTCTTTCACAAATGCACTTTTTGGCATTTGTAAAGGTGCCATGTGGCGCACATGTATGTGTGCCATATGCGCACACATGTAAATTTCAGGGGTACATCAGGGTGTCCTTATGACACCCTTGCACCCTTGAAATTATTCTCAATTTCGATTCTCAAATTGCGAATCACAAATTGAGAATAACTTCCCATTCATTGCTATGGGCCTCCTGGCCAATAGAAATGAATGGGAAAGTATTCCTTAATTGCGATTCGCAATTTGGTAATCCCAATTAAGGAATATTAAGAAATCGCTAAAAAATTACGATTTTATACATACATTCCTATTTGCAATTCTCAAATAGCGATTTCTAAAAAATTGCTAGTTGAGAATCGCAAATCAGAATGTTGATACATATGGCCCAACATCTCCTTCAAAATGAAGAGGATAAAAAAGAAGAACAAGCATTTGCAATGCAATAGGGCTCGCATTAGTAAAGTTAGAGGTATTAGTATTGTAAATGACACATTTTTTATTTATGTTTTTGTTTTGAAAATAGCTAAATTAATAACTTTGTCATTTACAATGCCAATAGAGTTAACTTTTGCAAACGTGACACCTATAGCATTTGTAATGCAATATGTGTTGTATTTACATGACTTAGATGTATTAATATTAAAAATAACAATGGGTTGTATTTTTTTCAATATTTAATACTTAAATAAAAGTTATTGTAATTTATAATGGCAATAGCTTAAACTTTTGCAAATAACTTTTTGGAAGATTATGTTTAGTGTCTTTTATTGTGATGAAAATACAAGAACAGAAGTGAAATATTAACTTTTTTTGTGACATTTGTAATAAAGTTTGAAACATTGAGAGAACATATTTGAATCAGTTGTTGAATGGTTGCACAGATTGGTGCTGTGGTGGCTCTGAATGATGTTGTGGCAGCGACGAGTGATGCTGTGGCTTTCAGTGATGCTGTGGTAGCACATAGTGATGTTGTGGTGCCCCTGAGTGATGCTGTGGTGGTGCGATAGATAGATAGAGTTAGCAATAGATAGCTAGAGGGAGGGCGAAAGATAGATAGAGTGAGGGCGATATAGATAGATAGATAAATAGAGTGAGGTCGATAGATAGATAAATAGAGTGAAGGCGATAGATAGATAGATAAATAGAGTGAGGGCGATCAATAGATAGATAGAATGATGGCGATAGATAGAGTGAGTGCGATAGACAGATAGAGTGAGGGCGATAGATAGACAGATAGAGTGAGGGCGATAGATAGATAGAGTGAGGGGGATAGATAGACAGATAGATAGAGTGAGGGCGATAGATAGATAGATAAATAGAGTGAGGCGATAGATAGATAGATAGATAGATAGATAGATAGATAGATAGATAGATAGATAGATAGATAGATAGATAGATAGATAGAGTGAGGGCCATAGATAGATAGACAGAGTGAGGGCGATCAATAGATAGATAGAATGATGGCTATAGATAGAGTGAGTGCGATAGACAGATAGAGTGAGGGCGATAGATAGACAGATAGATAGAGTGGGGGCGATAGATAGAGTGAGGGAGAAAGATACACAGATAGATAGAGTGAGGGTGATAGATAGAGTGAGGGCGATAGAATGATAGAGTGAGGTCGATAGATAGATAAATAGAGTAAAGGCGATAGATAGATAGATAAATAGAGTGAGGGCGATCGATAGATAGATAGAATGATGGCGATAGATAGAGTGAGTGCGATAGACAGATAGAGTGAGGGCGATAGATAGATAGAGTGAGGGCGATAGATAGACAGATAGATAGAGTGAGGGCGATAGATAGATAGATAAATAGAGTGAGGGCGATAGATAGATAGATAGAGTGAGGGCCATAGATAGATAGACAGAGTGAGGGCGATCGATAGATAGATAGAATGATGGCTATAGATAGAGTGAGTGCGATAGACAGATAGAGTGAGGGCGATAAACAGATAGAGTGAGGGCGATAGATAGACAGATAGATAGAGTAAGGGCGATAGATGGATAGAGTGAGGGCGATAGATAGACAGATAGATAGAGTGGGGGCGATAGATATAGTGAGGGAGATAGATACACAGATAGATAGAGTGAGGGTGATAGATAGAGTGAGGGCGATAGAATGATAGAGTGAGGGTGATAGATAGATAGATAGATAGATAGATAGATAGATAGATAGATAGATAGATAGATAGATAGATAGATAGATAGAGTGAGGGCGATAGATAGAGTGAGGGCGATAGATAGATAGAGGGTGATAGATCGATAGATAGAGGGCGATAGATCGATAGATAGAGGGCGATAGATAGATAGAGTGAGGGTGATAGATAGATAGCTAGAGGGCGATAGATAGATAGAGGGCAATAGATAGATAGAGTGAGGGCGATAGATAGATAGAGTGAGGGCGATAGATAGATAGAGTGAGGGCGATAGATAGATAGCTAGATCGATAGATAGATAGATAGAGTGAGGCCGATAGAGGGACGGCGATAGATATATAGATAGAGTGAGGGCGATAAATAGAGTGAAGGCGATAGGTAGATAGATAGATAGATAGATAGATAGAGTGAGGCAGATAGATATATAGATAGATTGATAGATAGATAGAGAGTGAGGGCGATAAATATATAGCGTGAGGGCAATAGATAGATAGAGTGAGGGTGATAGATAGATAGAGTGAGGGCGATAGATAGATAGATAGATAGATAGATAGATAGATAGATAGATAGATAGATAGATAGTGTGATACGGGACTAAAGCCAGCCCCGCCCGTACCTCCCATTCTCGGACACTCACCCTTCACGACAGCCTGCGATGAAGCGTCCTTGGACACCAACCTGACAACCAGCACCCCTCTCCTCTCTGTCTTCCAGGAGCCAATCAGGAACGGACGACCCCCGGAACCACAACCACCTGACCCCGGAAGTCCCGCCTCGGACTCACCGCCGGAACAGGGAAAAAGCGGAAGCAAGGACAGAGACGGCGTCGGAGCAGCGATCTCGTGGCAGGAGGCTCGGACCGGCGTTGAAGCAGACCAGACGAAAGAAGAGGTAGAAGAGTGGAGCGAAGACTGGTGGAGTCCAGAGGAGGAGGCTGAAGAGCGGCCACAACTCACCTGGGAGTTGCGGCGGAGCGTGTGAGTACTACCGAATCCACCTCAGTAGCACACTAGGTGCTTTGTATATAGTGTTCGTCCCTCTCTCCTTAGTAGCACAAGGCCTGGCCTGCACTGTAAAGATTTTGTATAGCACGTCATCACTTGTACAGCACTTAGTACATAGGCTACCCCCTCACGATCCCTCACCCGACACTCTGTCTCTCTCTCCCTTCCGATTCCGTCCCGCTGCGCTTCCCTCACTGTCACTCTCTACTCCTGTACACTCCCGGTGCTGGTTACGGAACAGTGTCATAGCGAGTCAGGCTGGACTAACCGCTCCTTGTGTTGTCTCTCTTTCCTCCGAGGACCGCCCAGCTCGCATCCTCACCGGAGAACCTGTTCCATCACCTGAGGGAGAAGACAAGACATCATCGCCAGGAGCCTCACATCTGTACTACCTTTTCATCGCCTGTACTAACTTTGTTCTTGATACTATTAAAGACCCACCTTTGCCCACTACATACGGCCTCCTTGCCTGATTTTCCGGCCCGCCCTAAGCCCACGATCACAGGTGGTGTCAGAAGTGGGATCAGCTGGAAGCATGGAGGCCGTCCTCAAGCAAATGGCGGAAACCCAAGAGCAGTGGGGAGCGTTAATAGAGAGGTTCCTTAAAACCGCAGAAGACGATCGCGGCCAGCTGCATGACGTCCTCAAGGGTCAAGGAGCCGCACACGACCAGGCCATGGGAAAGCTAAGTGACGCCCTGGGTCAGCAGAGACCGGTCGCCTCCCTCCCATCGATTGTGCTACAAAAGTACGTGCTGGGGGAGGATCCGGACTATTTTTTTACCAATTTTGAGAGACTCGCACAGGCAGCCTCATGGCCACCCGACCGCTGGGGTCAGTATCTGGGGCCGCTTTTGACCGGCGATCTCCAGGCCGCTTACCAACAAGCCAATATTCAGGGGATCACACCCTATGCAGACATCAAAACTTGCATCCTGGAACGCTTGGACATCGATGATGAGACATATAGGGTTAAACTGCGGCAAGCTAAAGAAGGTCCGCAGGAAAACCCCAGAGCCCTCTCCTTCCGCATTAAAGACTTGGCAAACCGATGGTTGAAACCTGAGACATCCTCAAAAGACGATATCCTAGGAAAGATATACCTAGAACAATTCTTGGCTTCCCTACACCCAGCTACTCAGAGATGGGTACGACAACATGCCCGTCTCACACTCGATACCGCTGTAGAGATAGCCGCTGCCTATAACAGAGCCCAAGAATTGCTACGAGGACGTGAAGAACATCCCAACCGACCGCACAACCCGGGTGGGAGTCGTCCACCCAGACCCCCGCTTCCACACAGACCGGAACCACCTCCCTTGATGCCGGCTCCCATACTGTACAGACCACCCCACCAAGGGCCGCAATGTTATAACTGTGGAGGTTATGGCCACATTGCCCGCATGTGTCCACAAAAGGAGGAACCCATGGAGGTGGGCCTCGTACGGAACTATGTTTGTGTCAACCCGGGGGCCAGCCCTCCTCCATTCCATATTCCAGTGCACATCGATGGCCAACCTGTTCTCGCCCTAGCAGACACAGGATGCAGGCAAAGTGTCCTACGACCTCAAGACATGATCAACCCCGTTGGTCCGCGCATGGGTATGGTCGATATACAATGTGTCCATGGCGACACGAGAAGATACCCGACTGCACGAATCCGGGTACAACACCCCGCTGATCCTGGAACCAATCTCACCGTCGGACTGGTCCCAAACCTCCCAGAACAGGCGATCTTGGGGAGTGATTATTCCGGACTCCCCGGACTCTTACAAGATACCACCGACTCTTTTTCTCGTTGGTGGAAAGAAGCACCTTTCTCTCAAGAGCAGCCGGTAAAGGCCCCGGCTCCTCGACCCAAGAAAACATGAACCCAACGGCGCCATGAAAAAGAGTTACTCCAGTGCTTACTCTGTTATACCTGCGGAACACCCCTGGCAGACTGACAGAGAATTTAGGGCCGCACAAAGGGAAGACCCCCTCCTGCAGGAAGCATGGGCCAGAGCCGTGGATAATGAAGACCCTTTACATGTAGGTCCCTATTTTTTTAAGAAAGCAGGACTGTTATACTGAAAAGGAGGGCCCCAGCAGACTCCCCAGCTGTTAGTCCCTGGTCCCTTTCGAGACAAGGTCTTGTTTCTTGCCCACAGCCACCTCCTGGGGGGTCATTTCGGAGACGAAAAAACAAGTCAGGCTATCCTGGAGAAATTCTGTTGGCCGGGTGTCCATCAACAAGTGAAGACCTATTGCCGTGAATGCCCAGTTTGTCAGAAAAACAGCCGATACCGCCCCCCCAGGGTCCCTCTACAACCGCTCCCCCTCATTGATGTCCCCTTTAGCCGGGTCAGGATGGATATTATAGGTCCCCTTATACCCTCCCAAAGTGGTTGCCGTTATGCCTTGGTCCTTGTGGACTACGCCACCCGCTTCCCTGAAGCCGTTCCCTTGCGGCAGCCCACCACTCAGAGTATAGCCAAAGCACTCATCGCTATCTTCTCTAGGGTGGGATTTCCTCTGGAGATCCTTACGGACCAGGGCACCCCTTTTGTTTCCAGCCTCATGCGACAAGTGTGTTCTCATCTCGGGATAAAACAGATCAGAACCGCAGCCTACCACCCCCAAACAGATGGGTTAGTAGAGCGCTATAACGCCACCCTGAAACAGACACTAAAGAAACTGTTAGCCCTAGAAGCCAGGCGTTCGGAAGAGATGCTGCCGTTGGCCTTGTTTGCCATCAGATGCAAACCCCAGAGCAGTACTGGCTATTCACCTTTCAAGCTCCTGTATGGTCGGCCCCCCGTACCCTTCTGGACATGGCCCAAGAGGCCTGGGAAGCCGAACCGGACAGAACCCGTCCCCTTCCTGAATACGTGGAGAATCTCAAAACCCACCTGGCGTACATCCGAGACATCGTCCGCCAAAACATGGAAGATGCCCAGAACCGCCAGAAGATACAATACGATAAAGGCACCAAAACCCGTACCTTTTCCGCCGGAGACCTGGTTCTCTTAATGATGCCATCATCTGATCAAAAACTACTGGGCCAATGGCAAGGTCCCTACACCATCCTCCGACAGGTAACCCCTATTACGTACGAACTGGAGTTGGACCCCACACGGGGTACGACCCAAATATATCATGTCAATCTCCTTAAGAAATGGGAGGGACCCCAACCCGTCTTGACTAATGTGCCTCACCATCCAACCCTCCCCTTTGAGCCCTGTTTCGATCCCGAGTTAAACGCGAGGCAGAAACAAGCTCTTCATAAGGTCCTTCTGCCCTCGAGCCACGTATTTTCCTCCTCTCCAGGGCATACCATGATTACGGAGCATGCCATCCATACCGAACTAGGGAAAGTAGTCAGGTTAAGACCTTACCGAGTCCCCGAAGCCCGACGGGCTGTTATCCAACAGGAAGTCGAACAAATGTTACATATGGGAATCATTGAACCCTCCACGAGCGATTGGAATTCGCCCATTGTCCTAGTTCCCAAACCTGACGGATCGGTGAGATTCTGTATAGACTTCCGCGAGGTAAACAAGGTATCCTCCTTCGACACGTATCCCCACCACGTGTCAACGAAATGGTCGAGCGGATAGGGAAAGCCAAGTACATCTCCACGCTCGACCTATGCAAGGGATACTGGCAGATTCCCCTTCGAGACCAGGACAAGAAAAAGACAGCTTTCTCCACCCCAGCAGGGCTATACCAATTCACCGTTTTGCCCTTCGGCTTACATGGTGCCCCTGCCACCTTCCAAAGAGCCATGAACCAAATATTGAGGCCCCACTCCCTATACGCAGGGGCATATCTTGATAACATCATCATCTTCAGTGACAGTTGGGAACAACATTTGGAACATTTGGGACAAGTTGTCACTTCATTGGGTACCTATGGGTTTACCATCAACCCCGCTAAAACCACCTTAGCAGCCCAAACTGTCAAATACCTGGGTTTCCTATTGGGAGAAGGAGTTATCAGACCCCAACAGAATAAGGTAAAAGCCATCCAAGCCCTTCCATTCCCCCAAACCCGAAAAGACCTTCGAGCCTTCCTAGGTCTCCTGGGTTATTACCGACGGTTCGTCCCTAACTTCTCCCAAAGAGCAGCTCCCCTTACTGACTTGCTAAAGAAGACAGCCAAGACCGAAGACGCCCTGCGAAACCCTACACCTTCACTCCTACGCGCCTTTCAAGGGCTTAAAGCATCCTTGACCTCAGAGCCAGTATTGGTCAGTCCAGACTACTCCCAACCCTTTCTACTACAGACGGATGCATCAGACCAAGGCCTAGGAGCCGTTCTCTCAGACAGACGACAAAGGAAATGAGAGACCGATACTGTATTTGAGTCGGAAATTGTTTCCCCGCGAAATGAACTATGCAGTTGTAGAACAAGAGGCTCTTGCCATTAAGTGGGCTGTCGAGAGCCTCCGTTACTATTTGGATGGACATGAGTTCATTATCTACAGACCATGCCCCGCTAGAGTGGATGGCCCGGAACAAAGGACACAATGACCGGGTCCTCCGTTGGTTTTTATCCCTCTAACCATTTCGCTTCAAAACGATCCATCGCAAGGGTTCTGATCAAGGAAATGCCGACTTCCTCTCCCGATACCCCCTCAGCCCAACCCGTACAAGAAGGACAGCTAGGGGAAGGGGATGTGATACGGGACTAAAGCCAGCCCCGCCCGTACCTCCCATTCTCGGACACTCACCCTTCACGACAGCCTGCGATGAAGCGTCCTTGGACACCAACCTGACAACCAGCACCCCTCCCCTCTCTGTCTTCCAGGAGCCAATCAGGAACGGATGACTCCCGGAACCACAACCACCTGACCCGGAAGTCCCACCTCGGACTCACCGCCGGAACAGGGAAAAAGCGGAAGCAAGGACAGAGACGGCGTCGGAGCAGCGATCTCGTGGCAGGAGGCTCGGACCGGCGTTGAAGCAGACCAGACGAAAGAAGAGGTAGAAGAGTGGAGCAAAGACTGGTGGAGTCCAGAGGAGGAGGCTGAAGAGCGGCCGCAACTCACCTGGGAGTTGCGGCGGAGCGTGTGAGTACTACCGAATCCACCTCAGTAGCACACTAGGTGCTTTGTATATAGTGTTCGTCCCTCTCTCCTTAGTAGCACAAGGCCTGGCCTGCACTGTAAAGATTTTGTATAGCACGTCATCACTTGTACAGCACTTAGTACATAGGCTACCCCCTCACGATCCCTCACCCGACACTCTGTCTCTCTCTACCTTCCGATTCCGTCCCGCTGCCCTTCCCTCACTGTCACTCTCTACTCCTGTACACTCCCGGTGCTGGTTACGGAACAGTGTCATAGCGAGTCAGGCTGGACTAACCGCTCCTTGTGTTGTCTCTCTTTCCTCCGAGGACCGCCCAGCTCGCATCCTCACCGGAGAACCTGTTCCATCACCTGAGGGAGAGGACAAGACATCATTGCCAGGAGCCTCACATCTGTACTACCTTTTCATCGCCTGTACTAACTTTGTTCTTGATACTATTAAAGACCCACCATTGCCCACTACATACGGCCTCCTTGCCTGATTTTCCGGCCTGCCCTAAGCCCACGATCACAGATAGATAGATAGATAGATAGATAGATAGATAGATAGATAGATAGATAGATAGATAGATAGATAGATAGATAGATAGATAGATAGATAGATAGATAGATAGATAGAGTGAGGGCGACAGATAGATAGATAGATAGATAGAGCTAGGCCGATAGATAGATGTGTGTGGTTGTGTGTGTGTGTGGTTGTGTGTGTGGTTGTGTGTGTGTGTGGTTGCGTGTGTGTGGTTGCGTGTGTGTGTGGTTGTGAGTGTGTGGTTGTATGTGGGTGTGGTTGTGGTTGTGTGTGGTTGTGTGTGTATGGTTGTGTGTGTGTGGTTGTATGTGTGACTGCGTGTGTGGTTGTGGTTGTGTGTGTGGTTGGTTGTGTGTGTGTGTGGTTGGGTGTGTGCTTGTGTGTTTGTGGTTGTGTTTTCGGTTGTGCGTGTGGTTGTGTGTGTGGTTTTGTGTGTAGTTGTGTGTGTGCTTGTGTGTGTGGTTGTGGTTGTGTGTGTGTTGTTGTGTGTGTGTGACTGTGTGTGGTTGTGTAGGTGTTGTGGTGTGTTTGAGGTTGTGTGTGTGGTTGTATATGTGGTCGTGTGTGTGGCTGTGTGTGTGGTTGTATGTGTGGTTGTGTGATGTGTGTGTGGTTGTATGTGGTTGGTGTGTGGTTGTGTGTGTGGTTGTGTGTGTGTGGTTGTGTGTGTGATGATGTGTGTGTTTGTGTGTGGGGTTGTGTGTGTTTGTGTGCGGGGTTGTCTGTGGGGGTGTGGGTGTGGTTGTGTATGTGGTTGTGTGTGTGGTTGTGTGTGGGTGGGTTGTGTGTGTGTGGGTGGGTTGTGTGTGCGTGGGGTTGTATGAGTGTGGGGGGTTGTCTGTGTGGCTCAGCGAGATCTAAAATAGTAGACACTACATGTAAATCGTTTTTTCCGTTTTTCAATCCGAGATAAATAATCCAAACTCCAATTCGAGGGGTAATGCTTGCTGGGTGAAAATAGAGTACCCTTTCCTCCCTGAAACGAGATTTTGTGCTATTGGCATTGTAAATGACAATGCCTTTTATTTATATGTTAAAAAAACATGCAATAATAATAGGCATTGTCATTTACAATGCCAATAGCACAAAATCTCGCAAATGCAAGACGTAATGCATAGCAAATGCTTGTTTTATTTATGGTTGGGGAGTAACACAAACAATGGCAGAGTGAGAGCTGGGGTGAAGAATTAACACAGATAATGGGAGGGTGAGTGGAAAGAAGGAAAAAACGAAAAAAGCAGCAGGAATAAAGAAAGAAGCAGCAGTAATACTGACACAGATAGAAGGGGAAACAGGGGGTCAGTGGACTTGACAAATACTGCGATTCTGTGGAACTTTTGGTGGTACAAATATGAACATATTCAGAAGATGCTCTGATGCTTTTTATGTCACAATCTTCTGCTGACAGCACAGCCAATCCTACATTTTAAATTGAAGGAAAGGGCCTAGAGGGATGTTCTTGGAGAGTGCGCAGAAATATTTTAAACAAGGTACCAGCTGATGTTTATAGCACACTGCTCTGTGACAACTGAGACAAGTTGATAGGAAAGTGTAAATAGTCACAGCATGTGGCTGAAAGTCAGTCCGGAATGGTTAGCTTTTAGCTGCTAATTCCTGTTGTCTAAGAGATGGTGAGATAGATAAGCATGAAAGGCCTGCTTTGGAGCCAGTGAAACAAATTGCTTCAGGGCATGTATATGTCCCGTATGCAAGTGCAACATCTAGTGATGGAGTGATCTGCAGGGGGCCCTTAACGATTCAAATGTCCTTTGAACAGAGAGCTTTAACAATATTTGGTGAGAACATGCTTTCAGCAAAGTGTCCCTTACGTTGACACCTTGAGATTATGAGTAATGGGCTCATGCATGAGCATGTGAAGACTATCTGTGACACACATGTAACATGCAGAGTCTGCCCACAGCAATGCAGTGCTGGGTAGTTACACATGTATTTACTTTATCGGTGTAAGGTGGGCATTACAAGGTTCTTTTCTCACGTAAGCAATGCACAACAGACCTCTCCTGTAAAAACAAACATCACGTTTTCTACCCACTGGTTACTTTCCTCTAAAAAAAATCAATTCTTTGGATCAAAAAAAGGGAATGGTGTTATTGTTGGGGGTTGGAGGGCTTCAAAGGGGTGAGAATGCTTCGACTTTGTTTTGCCTGGTAACGGGCAAAAGGAAGTCTTGGTCCAAAAAAAGGATGAATAAACCAGCTTTCTGACTGCATTCCCTTCTCGGTGAGTTTTATGGCCACCATTGATTATCCTTGCTTTGTACCACAGAGGAAAGGGATCGTAAAAACCCTTCAGCATCTGGGTTCCTGTCCCGGTAAAGAGAAAATATGGCTTTCTCTTCCACATGGACATTGCGAATGAAAAGCGTATGTGAAAACAGGAAACTAAGGAGAGATGAGACTGACGAGAGAATGCGGGCAAGAAAAAGTGAAGAAAAAAGACAAAAGAGGGTACTGAATTTGCAAAGAAGGAAACAACGAAAAGGGATAGAGGACAAGAAAGATACAAACAAGCTCTGACTGCAGGCAGAAAATGCTTGACGGCCGGCGGAGGAAAGGGATCGTAAAAACCCTTTGGCATCTGGGTTCCTGTCCCGGTAAAGAGAAAATATGGCTTTCTCTTCCACATGGAGATGGCGAATGAAAAGCGTTTTGAAAACAGGAAACAAAGGAGAGATGAGACTGACGGGAGAATGCGGGCAAGAAAAAGTGAAGAAAAAAGACAAAAGAGGATACTGAATTTGCAAAGAAGGAAAGAACGAAAGGAATAGATGACAAGAAAGATACAAACAAGCTCTGACTGCAGGCAGAAAATGCTTGACGGCCGGCGGAGGAAGGGATCATAAAAAGCCTTTGGCATCTGGGTTCCTGTCCCGGTTAAGAGAAAATATGGCTTTCTCTTCCACATGGAGATGGCGAATAAAATGAGTATGTGAAAACAGTAAACTAAGGAGAGATGAGACTGACGAATGCGGGCAAGAAAAAGTGAAGAACAAGCTCCTGGCAATGCTGTGGGAAGGGGGGGAAGAGAAATGCACGGCCGTGAAAGTGGCTCTCGGGGCGCATTCCTTTGAAGTGTCGGGTCTGATGCAATTATGCGAGGCAGGCTGGTTAGGAAGCAAATGGCAAGGGAGGGAGGCTGAGGCTTTGATGTGGGGAGTCACAAGTGAAGTGAATAATTAGGGGAGGAGAACTGGCAGGCTGATAGGCAGAAGGCTCAGGCAAACTCGTGCACAAGGCGTCGTGCACTTCCCAAAATCCTCTGAGAGCCCTTGGCCTTAAGAAATGGTTTGACTGCATTAGGGCTCTTTTCCTATTCCTGCGGAATAGGAAAGGTAGAGCCCTAAAAACGTGTTTTAAAAAAGACACCTGCCTAGGTGTACATTTAAGATCCTGGACAAGCTTGTCCCATGAATCCCTGCTTGTCCCAGTAGAAAAAATTATCTGCTTGTATAAACAACAAAAAAGGGATTTGTTCAGATAAGCAGAGTTATTATCTCCCTGAGCTGTGAGTACGTGGGCAGGCACAGTCTCACCAGGTTGGAAAGATGTGGATGCCTCTGATGAGTTATCAATCTCTGCAGCACGGGCTTACTCAACACAAGCAAGGCGTTGAGGCTGCATAGCCCTCAAATGTAGCCACTTCCCAGTGGTACTCATGCTGTATTGCTTGTGTGAGTAGCCCCTACTGAACTACTTTTTGCCTATTTTACATATCACATATTTCTCAGATACTTTTTTCCCACCTGGCCTCATTTAAAAACATTCCCACACCAAGGAATCCTTGCATGGCGGAGGTGTCTGAGTTGCAGGATCTGCAAACAAAACAGGTGATGGACAGAATGTGGATCAATGTCACACATTCACCCCAGTCCAAAGATCTGGGCCCAAATCCATCGTTTTTTTGCACTCCACACCACCCTGGGTTAGACAATGGCGATATGCAAATCAGCTCTGACCCTGTGCCCCATGGGAACAGTCCAGTCCGAACTACAAAAGCCATGTCCTTCCCAGAACGGAATCAAGCATCCGAGGACCGGACCGGTTTCGAGGTAACACCTCTCATCAGCCCGGCTAGCTTGACTCCAGTGGTGTGGAGTGCCTGGGACCCACGTCTGAGCATCCCCAGCGCACTTAGGGCGGAATTTGCAAACAAAACAGGTGATGGACAGAATGTGGATCAATGTCACACATTCACCCCAGTCCAAAGATCTGGGCCCAAATCCAGTAGCTCAGACGTAGGTCCCAGAGCCTCCACACCACTGGAGTCAAGCTAGCCGGGCTGATGAGAGGTGTTACCTCGAAACCGGTCCGGTCCTCGGATGCTTGATTCCGGTCTGGGAAAGATATGGCTGTGTAGTTCGGACTGGACTGTTCCCATGGGGCACAGGGTCAGAGCTGATTTGCATAAAGCCATTATCTAACCCAGGGTGGTGTGGAGTGCAAAAAACGATGGATTTAGGCCCAGATCCTTGTACTGGGGTGAATGTAAGACATTGATCTACATTCTGTCCATCAAATTGTTTTTTGTAATTTTCTCCCTGAGTGTACTGGGGTAGCCCAGACGTTGGTCCCAGAGCCTCCACACCACTGGAGTCAAGCTAGCCGGGCTGATGAGAGGTGTTACCTCGAAAGAGGTCCGGTCCTCGGATGCTTGATTCCGGTCTGGGAAAGATATGGCTGTGTAGTTCGGACTGGACTGTTCCCATGGGGCACAGGGTCAGAGCTGATTTGCATAAAGCCATTATCTAACCCAGGGTGGTGTGGAGTGCAAAAAACGATGGATTTAGGCCCAGATCCTTGTACTGGGGTGAATGTAAGACATTGATCTACATTCTGTCCATCAAATTGTTTTTTGTAATTTTCTCCCTGAGTGTACTGGGGTAGCTCAGACGTGGGTCCCAGAGCCTCCACACCACTGGAGTCAAGCTAGCCGGGCTGATGAGAGGTGTTACCTCGAAACCGGTCCGGTCCTCGGATGCTTGATTCCGGTCTGGGAAAGATATGGCTGTGTAGTTCGGACTGGACTGTTCCCATGGGGCACAGGGTCAGAGCTGATTTGCATAAAGCCATTATCTAACCCAGGGTGGTGTGGAGTGCAAAAAACGATGGATTTAGGCCCAGATCCTTGTACTGGGGTGAATGTAAGACATTGATCTACATTCTGTCCATCAAATTGTTTTTTGTAATTTTCTCCCTGAGTTGCAGGATCAGCAGTAGGGTTCTCAACTGAATCTGAGGATGACATTCTGGTGACAGAAAATCAGCAAGGTCACAGAGCTAGTCAAAAAGGTCAAACCACATCAAAACCCGATAGGTAAAAGAAACAACAGGGAAGGAAGCTTTCTTTTCTAAATAAAGACATCCATATGAGCCAATCACAATCCTTCCTTGGAATGTCTTTCCTCTCCTGGGCGTCTTGCGGGTTTCTCGCAAGAGGCCGGTGAGATTGTAAAAACAGGCAACTTTCATAATATCTCAAATGCAACGATACAACTATGTTTGTACTTTAAAAAAACCCTTCTCGGGGCACATGTACAACCGTCAGATTTTGCAAGTCACAAATTGTGATTTTTAGCGACTTGCAATTTACGAGTCGCAGAACCTGATGTACAACAGTGTCTCAGACACTATTTGCAATTCCCAAATGGGTTGTAAGGAACCTGCCTCATTAATATTCATAAGGCAGGTCACAATTTGAGACCCATTGAGATTGGCCGGCACTCTCAGAGATGGTGGCCTGCTGGGTTCAGCAGACCACCTTGTCTGCGACTGCTTTTTAAATAAGTGCTACGCAAATAAATGATGGACGGAATGCTGAATACATTATACATTCATCCCTACTCAAGAGATCTTGGTTAAATTCATTGTTCTTTTGCTCACTATGCCACCTAAGTTTTGACCCAGCCATATGCACATCAGTCCTGACCCTGTTCCATATGGGAACAGTCCAGCCCAAACTGCCAAACCAGGTCCTCCTTGGACTGGAAACAAGCATCCTGGGACTGGTTTAGGGATATTACCACTCTTCAGCCAGACTAACTTGAATCCAGTGGCACAGTGAGCAAGGGACCCACGTCTGGGCACCCATCCCACTTAAGGCCAAATGTGCTAAGCAAACAAATGATGGACAGAATGCTGAATAAATCATACATTCACCCCAGTCAAGAGATCTGGGATAAATCCATCATTCTTTTGTCCACCATGCCACCCAAGTTTAGACCCAGCCATATGCAAATCAGTCTTGACCCTGTTCCTTATGGGAACAGTCCAGTCTGAACTGCCAAGACAGGTCCTCCTTGGACAGGAAACAGGAATCCTGGGACTGGTTTCATGGTATTACCCTTTATCAGCCAGGCTAGCTTTTAATCCAGTTGCACAGTGTGCAAGGGACCCATGTCTGGGCACGCCCATCCCACTTAGTGTGAAAAGTGCTACCCAAACAAATGATGGACGGAATGCTGAATAAATCATACATTCACCCCAAGTCAAAAGATCTGGGTTAAATCCATTGTTCTTTTGCTCACTATGCCACCCCAGTTTAGACCCCGCTGTATGAAAATCAGTCTTGAGCCTGTTCCTTATAGGAACAGTCCAGCCCGAAATGGCAAGACAGGTCCTCTTTGGACGGGAAAAAAGCATCCTGGGACCGGTTTCGGGGTATTACCCCTTAAGCCAGGCTAGCTTGAATCCAGTGGGAAGGTGAGCAAGGGACTCAAGTCTGGGCACACCAATCTCACTTAGGGCAAAAAGTGCTTTGCAAACAAATGATGGACGGAATGCTGAATAAATCATACATTCACCCCCAGTCAAGAGATCTGGGTTAAATCCACTATTCTTTTGCTCATCATGCCACCCCAGTTTAGACCTAGCCATATGCACATCAGTCTTGACCCTGTTCCTTATGGGAACAGTCCAGCCCAAACTGCCAAGCCAGGTCCTCCTTGGACCGGAAACAAGCATCCTGGGACCGATATTGGGGTATAACCCCTCATCAGCCAGGCTAGCTTGAATCCAGTGGCAAGGTGAGCAATGGAGCAAGGGACTCAAGTCTGGGCACACCCATCCCACTTAGATCCAAAGTGCTATGCAAACAAGTGATGGACGGAATACTGAGTAAATCATACATTCACCCCCAGTCAAGAAATCTGGGTTAAATCTATTGTTCTTTTGCTCACCATGCCATCCCGGTTTAGACCCAGCCATATGCAAATCAGTCTTGACCCTGTTCCAGATGGGATCAGCCCAGCCCAAACTGCCAAGCCAGGTCCTCCTTGGAATGGAAGCAAGCATTCAGGGTATTACCCCTCATCAGCCAGGCTAGCTTGAATCCAGTGGCACAGTGAGCAAGGGACCCAAGTCTGGGCACACCCATCCCCCATAGGGCGAAAAGTGCTACGCGAACAAATGATGGACGGAATGCTGAATAAATCGCACATTAACCCCCAGTCAAGAGATCTTGCTCACCATGCCACCCCAGTCTAGACCCAGCCCAAAGAAACCAAAGAAACAATGGATTTAGGCCCAGATCTCTGTATTGGGATGAATGTTTGACATTATTTTATTTATTTTATTTTATTTTATAAACTTATATGGCGCAAACAGCTACCCAAAAAGGGTTTCCCGGCGCCTAAGAACACAGCACGATAGATGGAGTATACGGCAGAGGTCGTTCAGGATTACTGGTCGAACAACCACGTCTTTATCTCCTTTCGGAACCTGGAAAGACTTTGCTCCTTTCGTATATGGATTGGGAGTGTGTTCCAGATGGAGGGACCCTGATGGGCAAAAGATCTTCCTCCCATCCTGGCCAGTTTGAATCTGGGTACACAGAATTTTTCCGCTGATTTACATCGTAGGTTTCTTTTTGGAATGTAGGGAAGGGCTAGTGCCTGAAGGTATTTGGGAGCGATACATGCTTTGATTTTAAAAATATAGTTTAAGGCCTTAAACCTAATACGATTTTCAACCCTCAACCAGTGCAGCTCGCGCAGGTAGGGGGACACGCTGCTGTTCTTAGGTATACTGCAAAGGAGTCGAGCAGCCGCATTCTGTACAAGCTGCAGTCTCTTTGTAACTGCCTTATTTGCGCCCAAATACAGGATGTTCCCGTAGTCAAGCCGAGATGTAATTAAGGCATTGACAACCGTTTTCTGCATGGGGCTAGGCAGCATCCAAAGGATCTTCTTGAGCCACCTCATGATAGTAAAGCAGAGGCCCACTACTTTGTTAACCTGTTGTTTCATGGACAGTGAATTGTCCAGGATTACTCCCAATTTTCTTGCATGAGGCACTGGTATAGGAAGATTGCCCATCTGGGCAGGCCAGTGTGATGTGCTCCAAAGCTCTGGCTGCTTGCCCAGAAGGATAATCTCCGTCTTGTCTCCATTTAATTTCAACTGGTTAGTTGTCATCCAATTGAAGATGGACAGAAGGCCATCTTTAAGGAGAGACGAAGATGATGTTTGGGGTTCAGACAATGAAAAGACAATTTGAGAATCGTCTGCATACGTCATGAAAGTGAGTCCCGCTTTTTCCACAAGGTCTGCTAGGGGTCTAAGATAGAGGTTGAAAAAGAGCGGGCTAAGGATGGAGCCCTGTGGTACTCCATGAGGGGAATTGAAATGTCCAGAGCATGCAGTAGCTGATGCTATTTGATATGTCCGTTGGCTCAGAAAGGATCTAATCTATTGCAGAGCATTTCCACGGATTCCATTTTTTTCCAGCAGGGTGAGTAGCCTTTTATGCGACACAGTGTCAAAGGCTGCGCTTAAATCAAGTAGAATAAGCGCAACCGTCTGACCATCGTCGAGAAGTTTCCTAATAGTTTCAGAGATACCCAATAAGGCAGTTTCCGTAGAGAAACCCGCTCGGAATCCTGACTGGGTAGGGTGAAAGCAGAGGCCCACTACTTTGTTAACCTGTTGTTTCATGGACAGTGAATTGTCCAGGATTACTCCCAATTTTCTTGCATGAGGCACTGGTATAGGAAGATTGCCCATCTGGGCAGGCCAGTGTGATGTGCTCCAAAGCTCTGGCTGCTTGCCCAGAAGGATAATCTCCGTCTTGTCTCCATTTAATTTCAACTGGTTAGTTGTCATCCAATTGAAGATGGACAGAAGGCCATCTTTAAGGAGAGACGAAGATGATGTTTGGGGTTCAGACAATGAAAAGACAATTTGAGAATCGTCTGCATACGTCATGAAAGTGAGTCCCGCTTTTTCCACAAGGTCTGCTAGGGGTCTAAGATAGAGGTTGAAAAAGAGCGGGCTAAGGATGGAGCCCTGTGGTACTCCATGAGGGGAATTGAAATGTCCAGAGCATGCAGTAGCTGATGCTATTTGATATGTCCGTTGGCTCAGAAAGGATCTAATCCATTGCAGAGCATTTCCACGGATTCCATTTTTTTCCAGCAGGGTGAGTAGCCTTTTATGCGACACAGTGTCAAAGGCTGCGCTTAAATCAAGTAGAATAAGCGCAACCGTCTGACCATCGTCGAGAAGTTTCCTAATAGTTTCAGAGATACCCAATAAGGCAGTTTCCGTAGAGAAACCCGCTCGGAATCCTGACTGGGTAGGGTGAAGAAGGGCATTCTCTTCTGAAAAAAGAGATAAGGCTGAGTGCACATGTCTTTCCAAACATTTGGAAAAAGCTGGGAGAAGTGAAATTGGCCTATATTTGGCCAATTTGTCCGGATCTGCTGTAGGTTTTTTCAGTAGTGGAGTCACTATAGCATGTTTCCATACAGTGGCTACTGTGGAAAGCTCTAGAGATGAGTTTAAGGTGTCTGCAATAATTTCAAGGGCGGGCGTGTCCAATAATTTTATTATGTTGATGGGAATGGGATCCTGAGGAGAGCCAGATTTAATCGTTTTCATAATGGAAATAAGAGTATCAGTTGTAATAGGTGGCCATTTTTGGAGGGTCTGATTTATGGTCGGAGTATACTCCCACTCTTCCTTAGAGGCAGTGTCAGGAATGTTCTTATCTATTTCAATGATTAATTTGTCGATTTTATCGGAGAAAAATTGGGCTAAGTCCTGGCATTGCTTCATATTTAAAGGACGCGATGGGGCAGTAGTTTGAGCCCCCGCAAGATCTTTAACTGTATTAAACAGTATTTTGGCTTTATTTGCAGCTCCCATAATAGTATTGGCTACATATGTGGCACGTGCTTTTTTGCATGCAGTGTGGTAGAGATTTCTAGCTGTATGATGCCTGTTTTTTTTGTCAGGATCGAAATCTTTACGCCATCCTCTTTCAAGTGCCTTGCATTTTGTTTTTTCCTCCTTAAGTGAACCATTAAACCATGGGACAGGGGGACGATGTGTATTACCCTTGGTATTAGTGGTGGGTAGACAGGACTCTGTCGCATTTGTAAGCCATTGTTGAGTGGCCATAGTAATGCTTTCCATAGTTTGGCTTTTATTAGGCGGGTACATGTTGAGTTCTACATTAAGGGGGTCATTATGATTGCGGTTTTTCCGCATCCTCGGGGCCGGCGGAAGGCACCGCCGGCCCAGAGGATGCGGAAAAACCGCAGCGGACTGACCAAAGACCCAACGCCACATTAGGATGGCTGGTGGGTCCTGGTTTCCGTCCGCAGCTTTTCCGCCGCTGTCGGCTTACAACCGCGGCGGAAAAGCTCTAATATGGTGACGGTGTCTTCCAGACACCGTCCACCATATTAGGATGGCCTGTAAATTATGCTTTTCCGCGGCGGGTTTTCCGCCATGGAAAAGCATACGGAACTTCACTGCGGGGGCCCGTTGCGGGCCCCCTAGGTGAAGGGGGGGTGGGGGGTGCACATGGGGGGTACCTATGGTACCCCCCTGCATTTGCATGCAGAAAGCGGCAGGCACCGCGCGGTGCCTGTCTCTTACTGCATGCAAATGCAATGCGTGCATTTTTAACATTGCGGCGGGTGCAGCTTGAAGCTCCACCCGCCGCAATGTTAAAAATAGAGGATGTGACCGCAACCCTTGCGGTCACATCCTAATTGCACAGGAGGGAACTCCGCATGCCATGCGGAGGTTCCCTCCTGCTCTGGGGTCGCGGATGGACGCAGGTCCGTCCGCGATCCTAATGACCCCCTTAGTTTGGAGATGTCTAAGGATTTCCAATTTTTCCTTAGTGAGGGCAATAACATGGTTTGGTCAGTGAAGGTACTGAGTAATTTGAGGTTGAATTTAATTAAAAAATGGTCTGACCAGCATACAGGGATGGTATCAATCCAGGTGAGTAGAGGGAGATTCGAAAATAAAGGGTCAAGTAAATGTCCTGCCCTATGGGTGGGCACTGAGTTGATGAGATGAATATTAAGTGCTGTGAGATCTTCCAACAAATTGGCACATGTCGTATTTCATTTGTCTTCTAAGTGAAGATTTAGATCTCCGATGATAGAGAAGTTTTTAGATACTAGAATAAAAGGGGTATTATGATTGGCCAATTCAGCAGCCCATTTAGTGCCATTTCCGGGAGGCCGGTACATAAGGATGCCAGACAATGTGAAATTCACACTCAGGTATGACTAATGGCTCAAATGTACATTTACATTTTTTATTGTAAACAATGGCGATTCCATTCCCCGTTTTGCGGGTTCTATCCATTCTGACAATCGCATAGTTGGAAGGAAGGGCCATAGCTGCGTCAGGGCCAGAACCTGCATGTAGCCAGGTTTCTGTTAGAAACAGAGTGCTAGGTTTATCATCCATTAGCAGATCAAACATTTCTAACCTGTGCATGGGCAAGGAGCGACAGTTTATACTGTAGAACAGGTAGTTATCGTTAGTAGGGAGGGGCTGCTTGACTTGCTTCCTGCGTCTAGTTCTGCGAGGGGGGTAGGGTTGAAAGGATGAAATTGTACAACTGCAATGGGGGCAAGTAGCTGTTCCCATGTGAGGGATTTCCAGCAGAATGCAGTTGACATTTGGAGTGGGGTGCAGAGCTTTCATTTGGTCAGATGACATTACCTGTATAGGTCTAGGTTGAGGGACACAGCCATCTGCCCCGTGCCCCGTGCTGGCACGGATGGGCACAGACGGGCTAGTCTTGGGCGTGTCTTTGGCGCGGGGTTGGCGCGGGCGCTGCGCGTCCTCGCTGCGCGTGTTAGACATCATCATTATTTTGTAGGGGCCGCGCTATCAATCAGCACCGCCTCCCCACCCTCTAAACCAATCACTGCCTGGCAATGTGGAGGAGCCCGGAAGTAGGTAGCACCCTGCACCCTCCACAACAAACAAGCCTAACGCTTGCGGTGGACCGGGGTAGCAGGGGAGGTAAGGATCGCCACCAAGAGGTTAGTAAAGTGCTATCGTGGTTTTTAAAAGAGCAAACAAATTTTTAAAAGCAAAGTACATAAATTCACATTCAATTTTAAAAAGTCACGCTTGGTGTAACATTGTGTGTGACATTGTGTGTGACATTGTTCAACATTCTGTCCATCAATTGTTCTTTTTACATTTTTGCGTTTTAAATAAAGCTGTTTTAAAAAAAACAAATGCAGTCCGTTTTCCATCAGGAAAAAGGGATGCATTTGAAAAATGAATATTTCAGTTTCATTTTTTAAGCGTAGGTAGTGGTATGTGGGACCACTGCCTGCTCTTACAAATTATTTATGCTATCATTCACAAATACATACAGATTGAACCCAGTACTCAATGAGGGTTTGCCATATATCTGCGGTTGATTGTTAATGTGAACTCTACTACGTGTAAAGCCATAGCAATTTATATATGTGTGGGAAAACAATGCTTGGATAATGTCATCAGTTACTTCATTTGAGATGTCATCAGTGATGTCATGAATTATGTCATATGTGAGGTCGTAAGCAGTGAATTGCGGGGGGCACAATTATACTTAGTGCTGCTAACTATAACTGGTGAATTTCTGTGGTTTTCTTTTGCTTCAAAACATTAACGTTGTCACTGAGAAATTCAACTAACTATAACGTTCCTTTAACCTTTGTTTTTTTCAATGAATGTATAGTATTTGTATTGAAACACATATATATCTCTAGAGTGGTGTTGGAACTTTTGATATCTCTAGATACATATACACACATATACATATAGAAATATATAGATATACACTCACTGAAAAAGACAAAGTATAAAGTGGCATTATAGTTTGATGACAATGTCCGTTTAAATGAAACTATTAAACTTTAAAAAAACTTAAATTTAGCAGTTATAGTTTACTGAGCTAACTAGAACTTGGGCCCTAACATGCCCAGTGCTGTTGTCAATGATGTCATTTGAGATGTTATCAGTGATGTCATCAATGATGTCATTGAATTTGTCATGAGCGATGCAGTCTGTGAGGTCATAAGCCCAGCACAGTGTGAAACCGTCATTTTCACCTAACCATAACATTACCTTTTCAGTGAATTTCTGTTTTAAAAAAATATATAAATTAAGATATTATTACTATACCAGCCCTCCACTGAAGGATAATTCCCAGCCATGCACAACCAGGTCCTGCAGCAACCATTCCCATGGACTTCCAAGCCCATGCCACACACAGCCATAGGTCCTGCGCGGTGTGGGGGTTGGATGCAGTGCCTGACCTGCACCCAGCCTACCAAGGACATCCTTATATATATATATTTTTTCTTTTTTGAAGTTACTTGGTCAAAAGCGACTCACGCACACTCAGGAAGGATTGAATAAGGATTTTATTCATGGTGCACGTGTTGCAGTGGCTGAAGCACCATGAATCCATTAATAAAATCCTTATTCAATCCTTCATTAGTGTACGTGACTCGCTTGTGACTAAGTAACTTCAAAAGAGAAAGAATATATGATACGTCGCGCTGAATAAGCGAGGATAGGTATCCTCGCTCCAGTCCTCGCCAGGTTTTTCACTCCAAGGCGTTTGACGAGGCGGAGCCCCTCCCACGGTCATGGCAAACCGGGAAATATGTTCAAGAACAAAGTGCAAAGCGCTTCAGGAGGGCTACCCACGGCACATCCATACTATCAAAACAAACACCACCCCAGAGCCTACCCCCCACCTTCAACATTAGGCGAATAAACCAAGATGACTGATCGAATGCAATGATGCACAACCTACTCAAGGAATATCTTTCATACTCACCATTCGAGACTACAGCTACCAGCATGCCTGGCAGCACAGCGTGATGAGCCACGCCCACTTAGGGCGGCCCTGATTTGAATAAGTTGCATTCAAATTGAAATGGTGAGTGTGTTGTGCACTTTGTTGGTGTCCATGAAGAAGCGGCGTGTCTGCCCCGAAACGCGTCGGACTTCTGTTCAACATTTTGGAGGGAGGCTGTGAGGTTGTTGGGGCGCAGAAGAAGGCTGGATAGTCTGGATGTGCCGTGGGTAGCCCTCCTGAAGCGCTTGGCGCTTTGCTCTTGAATATATATATATATATATATATATTTTATATATATATATATCGCTATATCGACTTTTTCCTCCAAGAATGGGTAAAAGGGTTACCATCTTATGTACAGGACACTGCAGACTTTATCAGAAAAATTGATGGTATGGTTTGGAATACTGACTATTTGCTCATGACACTAGATGTCGCGTCTTTATACACATCTATTAAACATTCAGATGGGGTACGGGCAGTTGAGTCCTATTTGAACAAAAGACCAATGAACTTTTCGGCTCACAACAAAATGTTGCTAACTATGATTCAGTTATGTTTAGAGAATAACTATTTTCTGTTTGATAATCAAATCTATCAGCAGGTTAGGGGTGTTGCAATGGGGGCCTGCTTCTCCCCCAGTCTAGCATGTCTTCACATGGGGCTGTGGGAGGAGCGGGTCCTCAACAACATCCTTAAACACATTACCCAAAATCATATGTTACTGTATTTAAGGTATATTGATGACCTGTTCATGGTCTGGAAAGGTACACATGAGCAGGCGCAGGATTTTGTTAAGGAACTGAATAATAATGATTTAAATTTGAGTTTCACTGCCAACATAGATGCAACATCAGTAGTGTTCCTGGACATGGAAGTATATATACACGAGACACAGAGATAGCCACCAGGTTGCACAGAAAGCCTACCGCAGGCAACACTATATTGCATGCGTCCAGTGGGCATCCTTATCATTTGATCAGCAGCATTCCCTTCGGGGAGATGCTGCGCATCAAACGTATAAGTAGCACAGATGAGGAGTGCATCAAGTCGCAGAATGAGAGCAAGGCACGGTTTCTGTCGAGAGGCTATTCCCTTAATACCATCCAGAGAGCCATTAGGAGAGCAGCTTCAATAACCAGACAAGAAGAATTAGCAGTAAAAAGAAAAGTGACTGTACAAACAACAGAGGAGAAGCAGATAAAACCGAGAGTGATCATAACTTACAGTAGACAGCACAAGGAGTTACAACGCACTTTTTACAAAAATTGGGACCTTATCACAGGGGATCCTGTGATAGGGAAGTTTGTAATGAGTAAACCTGACATTACATTTAGGAAGTCTATCTCAATGGGAGATAAATTAATGAGTAACTTCCTGGAAAAACGAGTGTCAGACACCTGGGGTGCTATTGGAGGAGGATTCAAAAAGTGTAGTGTTTGCAAGGCATGCAAAAATGGATGCAACAAGACAGAATATACGGTGCCTTTTAAAATCAAGCCCGTAAAGATCAAAAAACGTATGTCTTGCAGAACTGATTTTGCAGTATACATTCTGCAATGCCCGTGTGATCTCCGCTATGTGGGGAGCACACGTTTGCCAGTACACAAGCGTGTATTACAACATATTAGGGCCATTGTGGGCAAAGATCAGGCTTACCCAGTGGCTCGCCACTTTGAAAACACACACAATAGTGATCCTTCTTCATTGCTGTATTATGCTATTGATTGTGTAATGCCACTTAAAAGGGGAGGAGATCGAGATGCTCAACTTCGCCTGTTGGAGACAAGGTATATAATTGAGCTCGATAGTAAGGCCCCACGGGGCTTGAACGCGAGCGAAGATTTATATACCTGCCTGTAGACATGATTACAGGGAAAATTCAGTGGTCAATACACTCCATATAGTTACAGTTTCCTTTCTTGGGTTGGTTTTTCCATTCTTTTGGATTGAGGTTGCTATATGTGAAGGGAATTAAGTATATATGAAAAAATTTAAAGATGATGAATAATTGAAAGCTTTTCCACCCCAAATTCCCTCAATCTTTCCCATGAAATTGTTTTTAAAAAACCACATATAAGAAATTTTGCACATTTTTGCTTAGTTTATTTTGCACATTTATTTGCACTAGGTTATTAGGGGAGTCTTTGGAAGAGTTATATTAAGTACGAAATTGGAGACGACAAACACTAGGACAAAACTAGGCCCCTTGATACGTATCTGATAGGGATATACACTACAACCATTTCCACATTTTTTTAAATGTGATGGATGGGAAATATAGATGGATCTATAAACAGAGATAAGGAATAACAGGACAATCTGTGTTGTAAACTAGTCTTTATGGGTGAAATCAAGTCTGTTAGATTTTCTTGTAGACCTCAAATACTCAACAGTAGGTCTTTCAAGTTGTAAATAATGTACATATGACAATGAATATGGATTGTTCTAAATGTTTATTTATTTATATACACAGATGAGAGATGTAGATACACATATATATATATATTTTTCTATTTACCAACATTTGGTTTAGATTATGGATTATATATTTGTACAGTTTTGTATTTTGCGGGATGTTGCACTTGTAATCTACAGATTTAATATTAATTGGACTATGTTTATGACCAGTCTCAAACTAGGGCACTTGCCCTGAATTTTGTATATAAATCACTATGGTTTTGTAAATACGGATCCAAATGGTCAAATGTATATAAATGTATTATGTGTAACATGGGGTTAATGGTAAGGGCGGTTCTTACCTGGGTGGTACCGCCCACCAAATATTCTCCACTCCTTAAGTACCCTCTTCCATTACAAGCAATGTATCATGTGATCAAGCCTCCGGCTGGAGGCGAAACGCGTCATGCGGGCTTGCTGGGTTGTATTTTTGAACTTTAATATGGATTAAATCACTGCACTGGAATCCCTTGGGTCTGCCTTTTTCGTTTTACTGACGGTCTGGATGTGACTGTTGATGCTGTGAGAGCGGCATCGAGGGAAGTGAGAAGGAGATATATATATATATATATATATATATATATATATATATATATATATATATATATATATATATATATATATATATATATATATATATATAACTTAGGGCATTGAACAGAAAAGTTCTAAACAACACCAAACAATCCAACTACAACAAAACTGTAAGGCAACTGCGATGTAATAATTAAAAATTCTGACAAAGGAGGAAATACAGTACTTTGGGCCCATTCTGATTATATGGCTGAGGCTGAAAGACATTTGTCTGATAATTCTTGTTATGCCTTATCCACTTAATTTGCAATGTATAAGAGTGATGACATCACACGCAAAAAGATCCATCACTGATATAGAACTGGCCTTTTGTCCATAAATGTATCGAAATTTCTAAATGTAGAGTTTCCGATAGTCCCTATCCTGTACTTCCTCCCTAAAGTTCATAAGTTGGTTACCCCTGTCCCTGGTTGCCCAATCATTTCTGCCATTGGCAGCATGAATGAAAACATCTCAAAATATGTAGATTTCTATCTCCAGCCACATATGTCAGATTTACCATCTTATTTGAAGTATACAACTGATTTGCTTGTAAAGATCAAGAATGTTAATTGGTGTTCAAGCTATTTATTTTTGGTGATGGACATAGAATCATTGTATACTTCCATTAACCATCATCATGGTATCAGGGCTGTTAAATATTATCTGAGCAGACGTGATGTTCTTTTTTGGGGCCATAATGAAATGTTGACTGAAATGATCAGGATCTGTCTAACCTCTAACTTCTTCAGATTTCACAGCAACATCTACCAGCAGTTACGTGGGGTGGCAATGGGTTCGTGCTTCTCCCCCAGTTATTCATGCTTGCATGAAGGTTGGTGGGAGGAGCTCGTGCTTAATGTCACACACAAACACTGGCAGCAATTTATTGTTCATTACTGGCGCTACATCGACGACGTTTGCATAATCTGGAGAGGGTCAACTGATGATGCGTTGGCATTTGTCAATGACATTAACACCAACAAACTCAAGCTCAGATTTACTGCCACTATTAATAACAAGGTGGCTGAGTTCTTGGATGTACAACTTTATGTGGACAACGAGGAACTTAAGACTAGGCTTTACCGTAAATCCACAGTGGGCCATTCTAACCTTCATGCCCGGAGTGCCATCCTATGCATACTATCAATAATATCCCCTATGGGGAGTTTATCTGAATTTGTCCGATATGTAGCGATCGGGCAACAACTGACACATGTTTAGATGAATCTGTGGAACAATTTCTTTGTAGGGGTACACCAAGAGAATCCTGGATCAGGCTTTAACTAAAGCAAAGTCTCTTGATAGGGAAGCCCTCTTAGCTCCCAAAATCATTAGCTCCAACACCATCACTGAATGCTCAGTAAGATTAATTACCACCTTTTGTGCCCAAGAAAGGACCATCCGCCGTATTATCTGTGCGAAATGGCCTATTGTCCTAACTGACAATATCTTGGGACCCATTCTGCCCAGTTTACCAGCAATTACATTCAGGAGGTCCCCCCCCCCCCAATGCTGATGCCCTTGATAGACCTATGCCTGAGGTTTTACCTAAAAATTCCTGGCTAAGCAAACTAGGATTTTTTAAATGTACATCTTGCCGTGCCTGCACTTTTGCGAAAAATAGCACTCACTATACAACAGCTTTTAGTGAAGTTCAAATCCCTATTCAAGAATATTTAACATGCAGGTCGGAGTTTGCTATTTATAAACTAAAATGTACCTGCAATCTTGAATACATTGGGAGTACTAAACTCCCTGTGCATAACCGCGTCTTGCAGCACATAAGGGCTATTGTGAACTGCAATAATGATTACCCGCTGTCGAGACATTTTAAGGCAGTTCACAATATCCAATTGAAAGATCTTGAGTACACTGTCTTATGCTCTGCTCCACACACCCTAACGTTTGAACCTAACGCAGGATTTACACAACTTTCTCTGAGTATATTGCATAGGTTTTCAATGTATCCTTCTAATTTAGCTTTAAGTCATACAGATGTGATGAATTAGAACTATCCGAATCATGGCTTAAACCATTTTTGTATTTTTTCTCACTACATGACAGTTTCTTTAGGTTTGATAAATATGTCTATATCAATCTATTTATCTGTTTTCTTGTGTAAATGGCCAATTAAGGATCAGTTCTTTATATATACAATCATGTTGCCACCTACTATGCAAAGGTTTGCGTTCTCTTTTTAGTTGATTCTTAAAGCTGCGAACATCATTTTATTTACTCTTAATATATGTACCACGTTAGTACCATGTGATTTTTGAATATATATAGCACTTATGCACTTTTTTCTGCTATACGCCTATGTTGACATCAAAGCATCCTTTTCGTTGACTTGATTATAGCCAGAAATTCTATTAACCACATATGTTTTATTATTCAGCAATTTCGATATGGAGAATGAATGGTTTAATGTTGTAATTATTTATATTTAATCATGAACTTTGTAACTATTATAGGACATTAGTCATTTCTATTTCTTCTTTTTTATGAATATTGTCAGTGAAAATTACACTATTTTTCCTCTCAGTATGGATTATTTTGACACTTGTCAGAATTGATTTGCTTTTTCCTCTCATCCTTTCCATATGTGGTTTTCTGTACTGTAATTGGTAATTCTCTATGGTCCGAACTTCGATTCAACACTTGTTGATTATTAGTTAGTGGTGTATTCACAAGTCTGTTTTTTATTTCTTCACTTTAGGTATGGGTTGTATTATTTGGCCTATTTTTGTGTTTACTATAAATTTGCTATGCATTCTGGGGCGCGCTATGTGACCAAGCTCCTTCGTGGAGCGAAACTCGTCATGGATTGACATTACACCTTTCTATTTTATTTTTGTGGAATAAACTTTCACTCTGCTCTTCACTTGATTATCGTGTACCGTGTTCTGATTGCTGCAGATGCATGGAAGTGTATCAGAGGTCTACACCTGGCTCCCTTCGCCTTGCATTGGCGAGCAGGAACATTGTTTGAGATATAGATATATAATATATATATATATATATATATATATATATATATATATATATATATATATATATATATATATATATATATATATATATATATATTCACTGAAAAAACCATAGGTTATAGACCATATATAGTTAGGAATTAGCATTTACAAAACCTTGAAAATTCACTGAAAAAACCATAGGTTATAGACCATATATAGTTAGGAATTAGCATTTAAAAAACCTTATTTTACTCACACAAAACCATTGAAATTCGCATATATAGTTAGTTGCACTAACTATATATCGCGCACCCGCAATCCACTGCTGATCATGTCACATATTACATCATTCATGACATGGTCAGTGACATCACTGATGATATCTCAAATGACATCACTGATGACATCTCAAATGACATCACTGATGACATCACTGATGACATCTTAAATGACATCACTGATGACATCACTGATGACATCTCATTTGACATTACTGATCACATCACTGATGACATCATTCATGTGATAATAGGATGAACCTCTTCAGACTCTAACCTTAGATACCCTCAGTGTAAACAGACACTCACAGACTGTCACTCATCCATGGAGTTACTCACACACCTAGTCAGTCATGCAAAGAATCAATCACAGCTCCATTTCCTCAACTATACAGTTATACACACCTTACTTATTCAAACATATACTAACACATATTGATGTTGTCATCAGTGATGTCATTTGAGATGTCATCAGTGATGTCATCAGTGATGTCACTGACCATGTCATGAATGATGTAATATGTGACATGATCAGCAGTGGATTGCGGGTGCGCGATATATAGTTAGTGCAAATAACTATATATGCGATTTTCAATGGTTTTGTGTGAGTAAAATAAGGTTTTGTAAATGCTAATTCCTAACTATATATGGTCTATAACCTATGGTTTTTTCAGTGAATTTTCAAGGTTTTGTAAATGCTAATTCCTAACTATATATGGTCTATAACCTATGGTTTTTTCAGTGAATTTCAATGGTTTTTTAATAGCAAATATCAAAAGCTGTAAAATGTATTCTTCTTTTAAAGGAAAAATATATTTTATATGTATTTAATATAATTTTTTTATGTATATAAATTTTTTGAGGGAACAAATGTATCAACTATCATGCTGAAGAAGAGTGTGGGGGAAAAAAAACAAAGAGGAGGACTAAGAGGAAAGAACAATCAGTTCAAAAATAAAATTGCTTTAAAGCATGAAGTGCTTTTCCACACATTTACATTTAAATAACTCATATTAGAACATACAAAATATCTACAGAGGAGACGGTGTACATTGAATTTTAGACTCTTCATTGGTACCTACATGTTGGTACTTACATCACCCACACAACACAACAGCTCTATTCAGAGCAACCCTACCTGAAAGCACTCTAAAATATTATTTTACTATTTCCCTTGGTTTTCCCCTTGTTACGCTTTCCAGAACGCTACCTGGTGCGCGGACCGGGCGCTAACCGTGCGAAAATTTGAAAAAAAAAGGTTTTTTTTTTTACATATATGGGCCTCCTCAGCCACCCTCAGAAAACCTAGGGGGTCAGGATATGTCTCCCGTGCCCCCTTATACCCATTCCCAACATTGTTTATCCTCCATCTTGTGACTAAATTCGTCCGAAACACAAGATGGCGGACTCCCGTTACGCTACCGGTGAGCTACCCGGTTCGCGTACCGGGTAGCACTTCCACCGCGAAAAATCGAAAAAAAATGTATTTTATTTTTTTGCCCCGCCGGGCCCTTTAATAGCCCCCACATCAATCCTAGGGGGTCAGGAGGGGTCTACCTTGCCCCTTTAATCCATTTCCCCCTTCGTTTATTTCCACCTCTTGTCTCTCGATCCTACCGAGAGACAAGATGGCGGCCGCTCCGGACTGTTTAGAATGTTGAGAGTCACGGGAGAGCCAATCCGCTTCTCCTCGCGAAGTTCTGTTACGCGTCCGGGACGCTGTCACAGATATATATATATTTTTTTAAAGTTAATTTCTCAAAATCCACTGGAGCACATATCTTGAGACCTAGCAAAGGCACATCGGGCAAACAGTCTCTACAATTTTGCCAAGTTTCATAGAAATCCATTCAGCCGTTAAAGCTAAAAGTGAGTCTAACCGCCCTATGGAAAACTCAATGTTAAAAACACGTTTTGGGACCCCCCTTTTTTCTCGGCCCCGCTTGACGAAACCCCCCCAAACTCAGAACGTCAGGGGATGCTCAGAAACAAAATGTGCCATTTTCATGAAAATTTCAGCCAATTCCGTCCATCAACGCCAAAGTTATTCAACATAGAATTTTCAGAAATCCCTATTCAAAAAAATCCTAACTATATATACCTACTGGCGACCGCCAGTAGGTAATATATATATATATATAACATTTCTATGGCAAAATGAAACCCCTCATTTTGTTCCTTTGCAAATTAAATGTTTTAAGTGTTAACACTTTATTCCAATCAAGATGACTTCAGGTGTGCCATACTTTTGTCAGAAGTAAGACTGTTAGCGCTCTAGTTGTTCTTTAGAACACTCTTGGACATTCTGTCACTGGGCTATAGTTGGGCTACATCTGGCTGATATTTGGGCTACATTTGTTTTTTTTTGTCTCTGGTGGCCATCTTTGGGCTGCATTGGGCTACATTGGGCTACATTTGGGCTCTACCATATATATAGCCCAATGTAGCCCAATATATATTTTTCAAAGTTAATTTTCGTAAAAACCACTGGAACATATATCTTGAGACATAGCAAAGGCACATCGGGGTACCAGTCCCTACAATTTCGCCATGTTTGGTGGAAATCCATTCAGCCGTTCGAGCTAAAAGTGAGTCCAACTGCCCTATGGAAAACTCAATGTTAAAAACACGTTTTGGGACCCCCCTTTTTTCTCGGCCCCCGCTTGACGAACCCCCCCCCCCCCAAACTTTCAGGGGACGCTCAGAAACAAAATGTGCCATTTTCCTGAAAATTTCAGCCAATTCCGTCCATCAACGCCAAAGTTATTCAACATAGAATTTTCAGAAATCCCTATTCAAAAAAATCCTAACTATATATACCTACTGGCGACCGCCAGTAGGTAATATATATATATATATATATATATACATTACCTACTGGCGGTCGCAACATTCTATTCTCAATAACTTTGGCGCTGATTGACGAATCTTTACGAAATTTTCAAAACGTATGGCCCGCTCTGGTCAGCTCCTATCTTGAAAGTTTCGGGGTGATTCTGTGAGCGGGGGCTGAGAAAAAAGGGGGTCCCAAAACATGTTTTCCCAATGCAATTTCCCATAGGAAACTTTAGCCGCGGCTACAGCCCGAACTGTTGAACGGAATTACACCAAATTTCGCCAAAAGGTAGCCCTTTGTTCATAAAGAACTCTTTTTGTTAAATAATGTAATCCGTTCAGTAGTTCCTGAGAATTTTGAAAAAGAAAAAATATCGATATCTGGGCGGAGCCTAACCACACATGTCATTGTGAGATCTGATTGGCTATCAGCACTTCATCCTGGAATTGCTGGCAGCAATCTTGGGACCAATATACATGATAGTACCCCTTTGAAATGCATTGTAGTGAATCAAAGATTTTGAGGGTTACCAAAAGGAGAACTATAAAGGATGATAACAGACTTTAGTTGCATTAGAATTCATTTGTTGATGGTGCCATACTCATTTAAGGAATTGTGGTGTGTTCTAAGGTGATTTTACCCTGTGAAAAAGCTTCAGCTGGGATATCATGAATCATGTTTGGGAGAAAATTATTTTCACATGCCTGTCCCATAGAGTTTTGGAAGGTGCTCCAGAAGATAAAATGAGACCATATTTCTGTAAATTCACATTATCTTTCTCAGTCATGTGAGAATGAAGTCTGACATTCTCAGTAAAACATGTACATGCAACAATGGCAGAGACTGTCAGTTGATTCCTTTATGATCTACTGCAGCTTCCCAGAGTGTTCTAAAGTACAACTAGAGCGCTAACAGCCTTACTTATGACAAAAGTATGGCACACCCGAAGCCATCTTGATTGGAATAAACTGGCAACACTCAAAACATTTAATTTAAAAAGGAACACAATTATGGGGTTCATTTTGTCATAGAAATTATGGTTAGTGCTGTTGAAATAAAAATTAGGACATGTTTTGAATGAGATCTCAAATATCTTCCTGTTATATTTCAACAGGAGCAGCCTGTCAGTTGATGCCTTTGTGTTCTACTGCAGCTTCCCAGAGTGTTCTAAAGAACAACTAGAGAGCTAACAGTCTTACTTATGACAAAATTATGGCACACCTGAAGCCATCTTGATTGGAATAAACTGGTAACACTTAAAACATTTAATTTAAAAAAGATCAAAATATCAAAATGAAGGGGCTCATTTTGACATAGAAATTATGGTTAGTGCTGTAGAAAGAAAATGTAGGGCATGTTTTAAGTGAGATCTCAAATCCTCTTCTATTTCATTAGATAATTCTGACATGCAGACTGAAACAATCACTTTCAATACCAGTAGTAGACTTTCAGTTAACTCCCTGGTGAGCAGTAGCTTTACTACAGTGATCTAAGAACAACTAGAGTGCTAACATTCTGAATTTATGGCAAATGTGTGACAAATCTGAATGCCTTCTTGATGGAATCAAAGTAAAAAACTGAAAGCATTTCCTACTGAGGAAACTCCAGTAAATGAGGAAATTAGAAAACTTCATAACAAATAAGTCTCTGAAGATGGCCACCAGAGAAAAAAGAGCCCAAATGTAGCACAAATATCACCCAGATGTAGCCCACATATAGCCCAATGACAGAAGTGTACAAATCACTTTTTATTTTTATTTTTTCTGAAGTTTTATATAGTGCAGACTGGTCAGGTATTGGAGCGTTAAATCTTACCTGGACTCCTTATTGTGTATTTTGCAGGAAGTACATGAGATTGATCTTGCGAAATACTGAACTTTACGATTCTGTTAACCTGAAGTTGCTCTGAATCGGGCTTTGTAACACCCCTTTTTACCTACTGGTTTTAATTAATTCTCACTGCATTGTATTAGGAAAGAGGATTTACTTTTTTTATGTACACTTTTATGATCTATGTTTCTAAATCAGATCGAATAAAGTGTAATGAATTCTATGGCAGGACGGAGGCGAGGATTATACATATCTTTCCTCACTTTATTTGCATAGCAGTTCAAAGAAAACGTAACACAACAATCATTAAACAAAAGACTACACAACCCATGAACCATTAGGGGGGTAGTCTCCAAGGCAACTATAGCCCAATCATATCACAGTCCATATTATATAATATTGTGACGTCCCTTCCGCTTCCTCTTTCTCCACTGCTCTTCAGTTAAGTGTATTCCTTACATTCTTGGCTTAATCTGACGTTGTTGCTGTTTGCATAGCGGTTTCTTGTGCACGTTATTAGCATTATTGCCTTGGTATTGTTTCATATTCCCTGCGCAGCAGGCTCTTGCCCGAGTGCATTCTCCCCCTCGCAGTTTCTCCCGCTGTGTGCTCTGCTGCGGTGAGATCCTGTCAGGCGGGTCTGGTCCGAGCGAGGCAGCTCCGTCGAGCGCTCCCCCTGGTCTTTACGAGCTTTTGGGAATCCGGTCACTCCTTTAGTGTCCGCTTGATTCCTGACCAACCCTCGCCTAAATTTGACACAGCTACGCAGTGATTTCCCCACACGGCCACGTTAGTGACCAGCGCCGCCTGGTGGTGGTAATTGGTATTGCGCCTCAGTCTATTCTTATAACAGCTTTGGGGAAAGCCCCACTGTTGGAGCAGCAGCAAGGGGGCTGCCTTATGGATTTTAAGGGCATTTGTTTTGTGCTCACACCCTCTGCTATCATGTCTTCTCCAGAAGACCATTTTTACTCCTCGTACCAGGAAGTGGAGGAGGAATGGCCCCACAACTTCTCCCTCCAGCAGTGGACCAAGCCCTCTCTCTGGCTATTTCTAGGGCGCTGGCTCCTCTTAGGGATCAGGTTGATAAGCTGGCGAAAAGCATCCCTGGGATGTTCAGTGGCACAGGTCTGGTAGTGGCGGGTCCCAGTAGCTCCCAGATGGGGAATAAAAGGGCCGTTAAGCATAACGCAGGGCACTTGGAAGGATTTGATAAATTTACGGAGACCTTCCTCAAGAGTGCCCAAACGCTAAAACATGCACCCTGCCGGGAGGAAGAGGGACCTGGATAAAATTGCGACGCTGTTACCACTATTGTAGACCCTGACGGTGGGTTTCCCTTAGAAGGAGAGGGTGTATCGGAGGACGATTTCTCCTCCGATGAGAATAAGGACTCGGGCGTCCCTGGCGTCCAGAGTCCCACTCCTCTTAGTCCCCGGTTGGGAACAGGGTCCACTTGGACATGTTCGAGCCTACTCAAATTTACCATCCTAGGTCGGCGGAGTAGACCCCTGATCCCAAAGTGGCAGAGTATGTGGTGGGGAAAATCCATCCACTTCTTGAAAGGGAGGTCAGGAATAGGATGAAGCGAGAATGCCCCAGGCCCTCACTGAAGGGGAAGGTGGCACACATGCCTGAAATTGATGAGAATCTATGTACCTTTTTCTCGACGTATCTGAGGGATCCCAAGAAAGGAATTGATAGGTCTTGGATGTGGTCTGGCCCTTGACCACAATTATTCAATTGGAGGAGCAATCAAAAGAGTCAGGACCCCCTTTGTCCACGGATATTGTGGCTGGTTGGGTGCACTACCCTAAACCCTAAAACACTACCCCCTGCACTACCCAAACACCACTGCACTACCCTAAACCCTAAAACACTACCCCCAGCACGATACCCTACACTACCCAAACAAAACTGCACTACCCTAAACCCTAAAACACTACCAGCAGCACAACTCCCTACACTACCCAAACACCACTGCACTACCCTAAACCCTAAATATATCCCCAGCACAACCCCTACACTACACAAACACCACTGCACTACCCTAAGCCCTAAAACACTACCCCCAGCACAAACCCCTTCACTACACAAACACCACTGCACTGCCTTAAACCCTAAAACACTACCCTCAGCACGACCCCTACACAACAAAAACACCACTGCACTACCCTAAACTCTACATCTACCCCCAGCATGACCCCCTACACTACACAAACAACACTGCACTACCCTAAATCCTTAAACACTACCCCCAGGACGACCCCCTTCACTACCTAAACACAACTGCACTACCCTAACCCTAAAATACTGCCCCCAGCATGACACACTTCACTACCCAAACACAACTACACTACCCTTAACTAAAAAACACTACCCCCAGCATGCCCCCCTACAATACTCAAACACCACTGCACGACCCTAATCCCCTAAAACACTACCTCCTACACTACACAAACACCACTGTACTACCCTAAACCCTAAAACACTAAGACCCAGCACGACCCCCTACAGTACACAAACACACCTGCACTGCCCTAAACACTAAAACACTACCCCCTACACTACACAAACACCACTGCACTACCCTAAACCCTAAAACTCTACCCCCAGCATGATTCACTACACTACACAAACACCACTGCACTACCGTAAACCCTAAAACACTACCCCAAGCACTACCCCTACACTACCCAAACCCCACTGCACTTTCCTAAACCCTAAAACACTACCCCCAGCATGACCCCCTACACTACACAAACACCACTGCACTACCGTAAACCCTAAAACACTACCCCAAGCACGATCCCCTACACTACCCAAACCCCACTGCACTTTCCTAAACCCTAAAACACTACCCCCAGCACGACTCCCTACACTACACAAACACCACTGGACTATCCTAAACCCTAAAACACTACCCCCAACACGACTCCCTACACTACCCAAACACCACTGCACTACACTAAACCCTAAATCTACCCCCAGCATGACCTTCCACACTACACAAACACCACTACACTACCCTAAACCCTAAAACACTACCCCCGCACGACCCCCTACACTACCCAAACACCACTACACTACACTAAACCCTAAAACACTAACCCCAGCATGACCCCCTACACTACTCAAACACCACTGCACTACCCTATACCCTAAAACATGACCCCCAACACTACACAAACACGACTGCACTACCCTACACCCTAAAACACTACCCACACCATGACCCCCTACACTACACAAGGACCACTGCACTACCCCAAACCCTAAACCACTACCCCTACACTACATAAACACCACTGCACTACCCTAAACCCTAAAATACATCCCACAGCATGACCCCCTACACTACACAAACACCACTGCACTACCCTAAATCCCCTACACTATACAAACACCACTGCACTAGTCTAAACCCTAAAACACTAGCCCTAGCATGACCCCTCACAACACAAACACCATTGCACTACCCTAAACCCTAAATCTACCCCCAGCACGAACCCTACACTACCCAAACAACACTGCCTTACCATAAACCCTAAAACACTACCCCCTGCACTACCCCTACACTGCATAACCACTGCACTACCCTAAACCCTAAAGCACTACCCCCAGCACTAACCCTACACTACCCAACACCACTGCACTACCATAAACCCTAAAACACTACCCCAGCACGACTCCCTACACTACCCAAACACCACTGCACTACCTTAAACCCTAAATCTACCCCAGCACGACCCCCTACCCTACCCAAACACCACTGCACTACAATAAACAATAAAACACTACCCCCCGCACGACCCCCTACACTACACAAACACCACTGCACTATCTTAAACCCTAAAACACTACCACCAGCATGACCACCTACACTACTCAAACACCACTGCACTACCCTAAACCCTAACACAGTACCACAGCATGACCCTGTACACTACCCATACACCACTACCCTAAACCCTAAAACACTACCCCCAGCACGACCCCTACACTACTGCACTACCCTAAACCCTAAAGCACTACCCCAGCATGACCCCCTACACTACCCAAAGACCACTGCACTACCCTAAACCCTAAAACACTACCCCCAGCACGACCTCCTACACTATCCAAACACCACTGCACTACCCTAAACCCTAGAAAAGAAACCCCTACCCCTTGCCCAATCCCCCTTACCTCTCACTCCTCATGGCTCCTCTCTCCTCGTGGTCCCTGCTTCACGTCAGCTCTGAGGGGCAAGGCCCGTCGTTGTGAGGAAACGGAACAGCCTCTGTTTCCTTACAATGATATGGATCGTGTACATGTTTTTTATGTACCATACATACGTTTACAACAAAATTTGTTGCAAAGGCATGCGTGGTAAATGACCATACATTCTAAAAAATGCGTAGTAATGAATTTGCGATGTACAACGCATGTGTGGTAATGCATGTGTTGTAACTGTATCGCGAAGTAAAAAAGTTGTTGTAACAGCGGTTTACCGATCGAAGCTGGCCCCTGTTCTTCAGTGAGACGTTTATTTGATTAATTAGGAGGAAGGAATGTGTTTTTTTTATCGGAAAGTACATTCCCGGCTGTTGTATTGTAAAAGTTTCTGCTTGGCCTGATTTCACTTCACACGGAAATTCTTTCCTAGCTCTCCCACGTCAACAAGGACTTCATAATAGCACAGCTCCGTTTGCGACACTGTATGACGTCATTGGAGCCATAGGAGGACCTCGTCGGTGTGCTGACGTCAGTTCCACCCATTTTTTCCATGCCCCCGGGGCAAACAGGCAGACCAAGACATTTTCAAATATGTACATAATATAATAAATATAGGTGGATGAGTGTGTGTATGGGTGTGTTAGTGAGTTAATGACTGTCTCAATAGTGTATTTATGAGTAACTACATATGTTTTAAACTAGTATATGCGAGTATTGGTGTGTATATAAGTGAGTATATGTTAGAGTGAGAGAGTGGAAGAGTACCTGTACAAATAAATAGGTATTTGTATAAGTGATTGTTTAAGAGAGTACGTATGTGTAAGTTTCTGTAGAAGTAAGTGTGGTAGTGTGTGTATAACTGTATATGCAAGTAAATGGATGCTTGATACTTTGTTTGCATGTGTGACTATGTGTGCGAGTAACTCTATGGATGAGTGGTGATGTGTAAAAATATGTATAGGTGTATAAATGCATATGATGAGTGAGTACATGTATGAGTGACTGTATAGAACTGTTGGTGAATGAGTGGTTGTGTGTGTAGATCTTGGAATTACTGAATAGGTGTGTTGTAACTGGTATTGGTATGTCAATTGTTTTGAAAATGTTTGTATTTTTGAGTGTGTGTATCAAAGGTTATATTAGGGTGAGAGGAGGTCTACCACTATATCACAAGTATGATGTCATTAGTGATATCATCAGTGATGTCATCAGTGATGTCATGAGTGATGTCACTGACCATATCATGAGTGATGTAATATGTGACATCATCAGCAGTGCATTGCGGGTGTGCAAGTTATAGTTAGCTGAACTAACTATAACGGGGGAGTGAAATGTCCAACTAACTATCAAGCCCCTGAAACCTATGTTTCTTTCAGTGAATATATATATATATATATATATATATATATATATATATATATATATATATATATATATATATATATATACATATATATATATATATATATATATATATATATATATATATATATATATATACATATAGATATATATATATATAGATATATATTACCTACTGACAGTCGCCAGTAGGTAGTTATAGTTAGGACCTAGTTTCCATAGGAAATCCGCAACATTCTATTGGGAATAACTTTGGCGCCGGTTGATGAATCTTCGCGAATTTCTCAAAGAAGATGGCCTGCTCTGCTCCGCTCCTTCCCTGAAAGTTTTGGGGGATTCGTCAAGTGGGGGCTGAGAAAAAAGAGGTGTCCCAAAACGTGTTTCCCGGTGTTATTTTCCATAGGACGATTAGACACGGCTACAGCCCGAACGGCTGAACGGAATTACAAGAAATTTTGCAAAATGGTAGAGCCTGATTCGCAGATCACGCTTTTGCTTAAATGGTGTAAATCCCTACAGTAGTTCCTGAGAAAATCTAAAGAAAAAAAATATATGCATCTATAAGCGTGCATGGTACGCGTACCGTACACGTACGGTGCGCGTACCCTCCCGTGCACGAGCTGCAGCCTGATTGGCTGCCACTGTCTGTCAACACTCCAAAACAGAAATTATTGGCAGCCATCTTGTGCCTCGGTAGACTGAGGCACAAGAAAGCAGAAAAACAAACGTGTAGAACTCAAAAACAAAACAAATTGGGTGGGGGGGGCTTGGGGGTCCTTGTGGGACCCCCTGAGCAGGCCTATGGGGTCAGGGTGCTTCTAACCTGCCCCCGTTTTGAGTACTAAACCTTTCTAAGCACGAGCTGCATGCTCATTGGCTTTCAACCCTCCAAACCAGGAAGTGTTGGCAGCCATCTTGTGCTCGATAGACCAAGGCAAAAGAAAGCAGAAAAACAAACATGTAGAACGCAAAAAGGGGGCAGGGTAGAAACTCCCTGACCCCCTAGGCCTGCTCAGGTGGTCCCACACGGACCCCCAAGGCCCCCAAAAAAATTCAAAAAACCCGGTCTGCTTTTTTTTCAAATTACCCCCCTGGGGGACGAAATCCCGGGGGCATAGTGAAAAAGAAGTGTGGGGGGGGCCATACCCCCGCCCCCCTCCGTGCCGGGGACCGCAACTCCCGGGGCAAAGCCACGCAGCCCCCTGGCACATACTGGAGGTTCCAAGGGGAATTGGTTCCCCCTCTGCAAACGCCCCAGGGGGCTACGTTACAGAGAGGTGTAAACAAGGGTGTGGCCTCTTTACACCTCTCTGCAATGCAGTCCCCTGGCGCATACTGGAGGTTCCTGGTGGGCTAGTTGACCCCCATGGACCCCCAGTATGCAAGGGGAATTAGTTCCCCCTCAGCAAACGCGCCCAGGGGCTGCATTGCAGAGAGGTGTAAAAAGGGGCATGGCCTCATTACACCTCTCTGCAATGCAGTCCCCTGGCGCATACTGGAGATTCCTGGTGGGCTAGTTGGCCCCCAGGGATCCCCAGTATGCAAGGGGAATTAGTTCCCTATCTGTAAACGCGCCCGGGGGCTGCGTTGCAGAGAGGTGTAAAAAGGGGCATGGCCTCATTACACCTCTCTGCAACGTAGCCTCCTGGCATATACTGGAGGTTACCAGTGGGCTAGTTGGCCCCCAGGGACCCTAGTATGTAAGGGGACTTATTCCCCCAACTTGGAACACTCTACAGGGCGCGTTAGCACAGTGGTGAAGGTAGGGGCAGGGCTTGAGGTGATGTGAGTGCAAACATGCCCTGAGGCGCGTTTTAAGTTGGGGAATTAATTCCTGTTTAATCCAGAGGTCCCCTAGGGGGCAACTTGTCCAACAGGTATCTCCAGTAAGCTGTGTTGCAGAGTGTTGTAAAAAGGGGGCGAGCCCTTTGAACACCTCTCTGCAACACAGCTGCCTGGTGCATACTGGAGGTACCTGGTGGGCTAGTTGGCTAACAAGGGGCCTCAGGATTGAAGAGGAATTAATTCCCCAATCTAGCTCACTACTATTCCTGAAAAGTAAATTTAACTGTACTTACCAGTAACTTGAATTTCCTTCCATAGAATATCATTGCCTGCTATATAAAATATATATAAATTAAAAAAATATTAAATTACAAAAATATATATTACAATTTAAATATTTTTTAAAACATTTTTTTCAACTCATATTAAAAATATGTAATGTAATTAAAAAAAATATCTAAAAATAAATAGTTTAAAAGAATGTAGTAAATCGGTATAAAAAGATATAACAATTAATATATTTAATAATTATCATTTACAAAACCTTTGAAATTCACTGAAAAAACCATAGGTTTCATACATGTTATAGTTATGAATTAGCATTTAAAAAAACTTGCAAATTCACTGAAAAAACCATAGGTTTCACGCACGTTATAGTTAGGAATTAGCATTTAACACCTTGACTGCAACAGTAATTCCCCCTCTGTGCTGCAGATCCTTGAATCCCATTATTCATGACAAGCTCAGCTCGTCATAAGCACACGACCAGTGTACTGCATGACGAGCTGAGCTTGTCATGAGCAGGGAAGGGGTTAAAAAACCTTGCAAATTCATTGGAAAAAACATAGGTTTCACACATGTTATCGTTAACTGGACATTTCACTCATACAAAACTCTTGAAATTCCCCCGTTATAGTTAGTTCAGCTAACTATAACTTGTGTGCCCGCAATGCACTGCTGATGACGTCACATATTACATCACTCATGACATGGTCAGTGACATCACTCATGACATCTCAAATGACATCACTGATGACATCATCCTTGTGAAAGAGTGGCAGACCTCCTCTCAGCGTAATATGACCTTTGATACACACATTCAAAAAGAGAAACTAAAATTTTCAAAAAAATGGAGATTCCAATACCAGTTACAACAACCTATTCAGTAATTCCACCATCTATATACACATCCACTCATTCACTAACAGTCTTATATAATCACTCATACATGTACTCACTCATCATATGTACTGATACACCTAATCAATCAATCAATCAATCAATCAAAGCATTTATATAGCGCACTACTCACCCAGAGGGTCTCAAGGCGCTGGGGGAGGGGGGTCCGCTACTGCTCGAACAGCCAGGTCTTGAGTTGCTTCCTGAAGGCGAGGTGGTCCAGGTATACATCCTGTTACACACCGACAGTCATCCATAGAGTTACTCACACACATACTCACACATGCAAATAAACTATCAAACATCCATTTATTTGCATATACAGCTATACACACACTACCACACTTACTTCTACGGAAACTTACACATACTTACTCTCTTAAACAATTACTTATACAAACACATACTTATTTAAACAGGAACTCTTCAAATCTCTCACTCTCACATATACTCACTTATATACATCAATACTCACATATACTAGATTAAAACATATGTAGTTACTCATAAAGATACTATTGAGACAGTCATTCACTCAGTAACACACCCATACACACACTCATCCACACATACAGTCCTGCACACATGCTGTCTTCAAAACACATACAAACAGTGAGTCAGTCATTCATGCATCTATGCGCTAAGTAATACCCCCACCAAACCATACAGACACTCATACTGATACTGAAAAAACAACTAATAACCCATATACACACTCTTGTAGCTACTCACCAACCCATGCAGCCACTTATACACAAAGTGAGACACTGATACATGTATTTCAATATTTAAACATTACTCTCTAATATATGTATTCACTAAGATACACTTAATAAGTCAGTTAAACAATCAATTTTACAAAAAAAACATCCATTTAGACACTTATTTAACCATTTATTCTTCCATCGACCTTTAGGTATACATATATAAAAGATATTTCTTTTTCAGAAAGACACACATTCACTGGATGATGTCATCAGTGATGTCATCAATGATGTCATTTGAGATGTCATGAGTGATGTCATGAGTGATGTCACTGACCATGTCATGAGTGATGTAATATGTAACGTCATCAGCAGTGCATTGCGGGCGCGCGAGTTATAGTTAGCTATAACGGGGGAATTTCAAAGGTTTTGATTGAGTGAAATGTCCAACTAACTATAACATGTGTGAAACCTATGGTTTTTTCAATGAATATATATATGTGTGTGTATATATATATATATATATATATATATATATATATATATATATATATATATATTACCTACTGGCGGTCGCCAGTAGGTATATATAGTTAGGATTTTTTTCCTATGGGATTTTTGAAAATTCTATGTCGAATAACTTTGGCGTTTGTGGACGGAATTGGCTGAAATTTTCAGGAAAATTGCACATTCTGTTTCTGAGCAGCCCTTGAAAATTTGGGGGGGTTTTGTCAAGGGGGGGCCGAGAAAAAAGGGGGGTCCCAAAACACGTTTTTCCTATTCATTTTTCCATAGGGCGGTTGGAATCACTTTTAGCTCGAACGGCTGAATGGATTTACACGAAACTTGGCAAAATTGTAGATATGATTTGCCCGACGTGCCTTTGCTATGTCTTAAAATATGTGCTCCAGTGCATTTTGAGAAATTAACGTTTTAAAAAACAGATATATCTGTGACAGCGTCCCGGTTAGCGCCCCGGTTCGCGTACCTGACGCGTAACGGAACTTCGCTAGGAGAAGCGGATTGGCTCCCCGGTGACTGTGAACATTCTAAACAGTCCGGAGCGGCCGCCATCTTGTGTCTCGGTAGGATCGAGACACAAGATGTGGCAAAAACAAAGGGGGAAATGAGCATAAGGGGGCAGAGTACATCCTCCCTGACCCCCTAGGTCTGATGAGGGGGCTTTAAAAGGGCCCCGCCGGGAAAAAAAAAAAAATTTTATTATCGTTTTTTTTGCGGGGGGAGTGCTCGGTACGCGCACCGGGAAGCGGTCCGGGAAGCGTAATATAGGGAAAATAGAATGAAAGAATGTTCAAATAATGTATGTATATTGATTGTTCTTTTTGTTGTATTTTTTTTTAAAATTTTTTATTTAAGTACCAACATGTAGGTACCAATGCAGAGTCTAAAAATAAAAATACACTGTTTCCTTTGTAGATATCTTGCATGTTGTTTCAGAAGTTATTGTGGTATATGGAATTCATAGCGTAGTCTGTCAGGAAAGCAGAAACACCATGGAGGCAGGAGATGATAAAGAGATGTTAAATACACATTGGAGATAATATAGTGGGAGAAAGGAAGTAACTATGAGCAAACTTACTATGTAACACAAAAAAGTTGCACAGTATATTTAAAGTCTGATTTTACATTATAATCAATTTGGTACTAGTTTAAAAAATACATATAAAAATGAATAATGTCTCAAACAATTTTTGAATTATTAAATATAAATTTATTTCTCTGATTCGATTTCAAAATTTAAAAGAACTTCTAATAATTGATTGTCAGAAATGTTCTCATTTTCAATCAGGTAATCTACTGATTCTACACATTGCAGAAGATCAAAGTCCCGTGATTCATCAAAGAATTCAGTCATTGGGTTCAATTTCTGTATCTTTGTTGCTTTCCAGAACAATTTCGATGGTATTTTTTTGCTCTCCTTCCATTTTTGTGCTGTAAATTGAATTTAAAAAAAATATATCAGTACAGATTGGGCACTGTTGGGTTTAAGTACAGACAGGTAGTTTGGTTTTTTAAACAGTGATTTTATCTTTGGGCAGTGTATGGTATCAGACTGGAAGTAGAAATATAAAAAAAATGTATGTGATAAAGCCTAAGTAAATTCTTAATTATACAAGACAAGCCTAACTCCATCCTTAACTAAAACAGAGAATTCTATCTTATTCTATAACTATTACAGAGGGATAGTATATAACTATCAGAAAATGTTTTCCTAATTAACTTAAAGTGCAGAACATACTTCAGTTTTTAAAATAACATCTTACCTTTCAAAAAGAAGTTTAAGTTCTCAGTTGAAATGCACTTGATATGTACTTCAGGAAGTAGTAGTCAAAATGACTGTGTTTCTCTCTCTTTCTTTATATATATATATATTCAGGTACATAACCAATCAAATGTCATGAAATAATAGAAGATATTGAAAGTAGCATTTTAATTAGTTGTCAATTCTAACAGTGTTTTTGTTAGGTAATTTACCTCAGGATATTTAGTCAGGCTTACAGCATAATTTTCTCAATGGAATTCCATCAAATTTGGGTAAATGGTAGGGACTGCTATGTAGTAGGGCCTATTCTATATTTGATGAAAGTGTCTGTAGTGGTTTTTCTGTAAATTACTTTCCCACCCTTTTTTATCGAGCGCTTACCAGTGCGCTCCCCGGTACGCGAACCGGCAGCGTTACGGGAGTCCTCCATTTTGTGTATTGGTAGAATTGAGACACAAGATGGAGGACAAACAATGTTCGGAATGGGTAGAAGGGGGCACGGTAGACACTTTGTGACCCTCTAGGTTTTCTGAGGGGGGCTCAGGACAATGATATATGCAAAAATAAAAAAATAAAAATTGGAAAATTTCGCGGGGGGAGCGTCCGGAACGCGCACCGGTAAGCGAACCGGGGAGCGTACTTTGGTGAAAAAAAATTAGAAAAAGATAAACGTTTTTAATGATCAGAGGTAGGGTAGCTCTGAAAAGAGCTATTGGGTTCTGTGGCTAATTTAGGTACCTACAAGTAGGTTCCAATGCACAGTTTTAAATAAAGGACGAATATTCTATTCCCCTCATCGGAGAAGTGCACACCATCTCTTCTGTAGATGTCTTGAATGTTGTAACGCAAGTTATTGTTGTATATTAAACCCATTCCATAGTCTCTCATGTAAGCAGAAACAGATTTATTCACATGTTTCCGTGCTTTCTCAAATTGTGGAAAAAATTGGTTGGACCTCTTCCATTTCTGTCTTTGGCATATATTGGAATATTCCAAGGCAGTTTGGGGAAAAAGTGTCATCAATTGATGAAAGGTGTTCTTTAAAAGCATTTCCAGACCAACCCCAGTCATAGTTCCCAAATCATTTCCACCACAGTGCACTATTAAGAGGTCAGGGTTTGGCAGATGCATACATTTTTTTTATTAAAAACATATAAAATATATTTTTCATTTAAAAGAATAATACATTTTACAGCTTTTGATATTTGCTATTAAAAAACCATTG